>NC_071985.2:167724500-168025500 GCF_028885655.2 Pongo abelii
GAATTTAAGTAGAATCTTGATTCCATAATCTCCAAACTTTTAAGCACTCACTGCATACAAGCTGGGCTATGTCCAAAATATGAAAACCAGCTGTGGCTTGCATTTAAAGAGGTAAAATGAGAAACTGAAATGTGCTGATCTCCAAAGACCCTTTCATGTAATAAGTCTAAAGTAACAATAATAAAATAACTAATATTTATATAGCTCTTTAGCGTTAACAAAATGTGCTTATGTACATTGCTGCTCAGATCTACGCAACACTCTTAGGAGGTAAGTAGTATCACTGGCTCCACTTTGAAGATAAGGAAATTAAGGCTCAGAGAGGTTTCCTGATATGCTTATGATCACACAGCTAATTAATGGAGCTGGGATTAGACTATGTGCATCCTATCTCCAAATGTCATGTTCGTTTACTGCACTCAGTAATCCTTAATTCTTCTCCTAATTGCTAAGCCTTTCACTATAACTCATCCCTTACTATCTCTTCTTTCTATAGATACTTTCCCTATTCTGATTCTGGGGCTCCACTTTCCTTCCCTGCTGGAAATGCATCATGATCACTGGACTTACCATCAATCTGAGTTTGCGTGTCAGCTCTATCATTCATTCTTGCATTCGTTCTTCATTCATTCATATATATATATACACTAATTAGTGTATATATACTATTTGATGAGCATTACCAAGTGTCATGTACTATGCTGGGCACTAAGAATATAGCTGAAAACAGGATATAGAGAATCTTTGCTCTTCTAAAGCTGGGTAAAAAAACTCACTCCTTTGAGCCTGAGTTTATTCATCTGTTTAATCAAAACTATGTCTATATCACAGGTATACTGTAAAGACACAACAACTATATGAAAGTATTTCACAAGTAAGCAAACAAAGAGATGTTATATATTATAAAATAATGTAAGCTCATATGCTAATAAGCATATGCCTGGTACATCTTCAGGGCTCAATAAACACTTGGTGATAGGAAAATGTAATGACAGGGCTTGTCTTCAAGCTTGGCATTGCCCCACTCATTCCATAAATAGCAGCATGAATTCCTTCTTCCTATGTCCCAGAGCCCTCCTGCCAATAGCACAGGAACATACACCTAAGACTTGGTATTCATTCTATACTGGGGTTTCATTTTATATTTAAGGAAGCTTACTCTGTTCTGAACATATGTGTTTTTTTATTTTAAAATTTGGTAAATATGGAAAAGCCTAAAGAACTAAGAAAAACTTGCCATATGCCGACCACACTGTCAGTTATTCATTGATTTAGGAAACACTATTGAGCATCCTCTAGATGCCAGGCTGCAGATACAGTGGTGAAAAAGCAGATGCTGACCCCGCACTCATGGGGCTCATCAACATTGCAGGACTCTCTGATGTCTACCCTTCTAGAATATTTTCTCCCCATGCTCAGCAAGTCTAACTGTTAATGCTATTGAAGCAGAGAACTGACAGAAATACAAAGTGGTAGCTAAATCCAGAGACCACTGCAATCCTCATTAAAAGCAAAGCAGTAGTTCTCAACCTTGATTGTGCATTAGAATTACCTGGGGAGCTTTTTAAAAAATGCTCCATCTTGTGTAGCCCCTACAGTAGTGGATATTTTACATTTGATTAAAGTTTCTTCCTCCCACTGCAGTGCAAGTTTCAAAGAACAGGAATGTCATCTGCTTTGATTCTTTATTACATCCTGAATGCCTACCACATAGTAAGTACTCAAAAATACCTGTGAAATGAGGGAATTAATGCTCAAGGGTAGAAAACCATTGACTGGATGAACTGAACTGATACCCCTTCCCACACTCAGCTACATCAACCTCTAAACCTTTTACGAGTGCAAGCTCCAGAGCTAGACTTCTTGGTGTTGAAAGCTTGTGATTTGTGCATGTTACTTAACCTGTTTTGTCCCCGTTTCCTCATCTGTAAAAGGAGGATTGTAACAGTCACTACTTCAAAAGATTATGAGGAAGATTAAATGAAATGATATATGTAAAGCACTTCAAAGTAGTGTCTGGCACATAGTAAGGCCCCAATAACTATTAATTGTTATTTTTATTGTTTTCATTATTTGACATTATATATTTGTTAATTTATTATTTGATTCCCGTTCTATAATGTAAGTTTTATTAAGGCAGGAGTTTTGTTTTGTTTGGTTATCTTTTTTACTAAAACAGTACTAGCACCTAGAAGGCACTTTCATAAATATTTGTTGGATGAATAAATGCATTAAAAATAAATAATAAATGAGATTTTATTGAAGTAAAATTTCATCTGATATAATATTACTTTAAAATTTGAAATTTTCAGTAAGATACAAAGAAAGGTGGAGAAGAAAATGACTGCATAAAATAATTTTGAGAGTTCTTAAAAGGGAAAAACATCTAAATAGTACAGAATGGAAGATAAAGAGGCTGACACAAGTTACAGACAACAATAGTAGCCAGGCTCACATTCCCTCCATCTGGCTCTAAATGCCTCAGGAGGGCTTTCTGAGATCACAGACTATCAATATGGCCAAGATAAACCTTTGTGTCAGGGCTACCCCACCCTTATTTAACAAATCTGCACTGCCCTAGAGGAGGAAGGAAAAAGGAGGAAGAAAATGTTTCAGAACACAGTAGTCCAATGAACCCCTCCTTGAAAACAGGCTCCTTGGTGAAATCAGTTTGAGAACTCTGGATACTGTGTCCCTCTTAGTGGTAATCAAAATCCACTGAAACCAGTGCTTCCCAATCTCACTTGCTCTCAGAACACTTACCCTGTAATATCTATTAACATATGGTGAAAATATTCTGGAAATACGATACTTGAGTCTATTTTCTGTATAGAATTTTACAAATTGACCAGAGAGCACTACAGTTAATGGAGAGAAGGGGAATGGTGTGAAGATCTCACAGGTAACATCACCGCATCACAGTAAGTGTTCTGCAAGGTTGGCATCGTGTAGCACAAATCCATCTGACCAGCCCTGTCTCATACTATTTCCCTACGCATTACTTTTGCGCAGCCAAACTCTGTTGCCAGGAGCCCCTGAAAGCTCTAACTTTATTCACGCTACACATCCAGAATTAGGCACTGGAGAAATGAATCAATAAAGATGATTCCTAACCCCATATCTGATTCTCGCTTTCCTTTTTTAAAAAGCCAATCTCAGGTTTCAGAGGATAGCTTAAGAATACACACTATTTGAAGTTCCAGGTGACAATACCAGCTTGCTGTAACACCAAAGACTGAGATTTGAGGCTTTATAGCTATAAATAAATGTTATTTGTATCTTGATCTTCTGAGTTTGTACCTAGTGTCCCAAGGTCAGCAAAAGGATCCAGAGTCTGGGGTTTGTTTTGATGGGTGGGAGTACCATGTGAGGATCCGGTTGGGCTGGTGGCAGCTGACTTGCTTCCCATTCCAAAGCCTCCTGAAAAGGAAATAAGGTCATTGAAAATGAGTTAGTTGTTTGAGGCTGAATTCTGAAATTCAGAATTCCAGAGTTACTGTTTATTTGTCTCCTAGGCAAATTAGGACAGGGTTTGAAAATGTCTAAGAAGTTGCTAGACCCTGTTTCCCTGACCTGGGTGAATGGTGGCCTTGAACAAGGACAGAACACAGAAAAGACAAATGCTGTTTCCAGGCCACAAGTGTGAACTATTATTTCCAGTGTTTGTTTTATTTCCAGGTCCTCATGTCACCTGACTTCACTCTTTCCTATAGGATTTGAAGTTAGGTCTGGATCTGGATTCTGGCTTTGCCAGTTCCTGAGTGACCTTGGGAATCTTGCTTAACATCTTTGAGCTTCAGCATTTTACCATTAGTTTTAAAAAAGAGAAATAATATGAAACCAACATCACAGGCAACAAAAGAAAAACAAATGGGACAATTGTCAAGCTAAAAACTGCTGTGCAGGGAAGGTAACAATCAACAGAATAAGAAGGCAACAGGGTAAAAATACTCTTATCTCTCACCATATAAAAAAATCAGCTCAAAATCCATTAAAGATTTAAATGTAAGACCCAAAACTATGAAATTACCAGAAGAAAACATACAGATGAATACCAGAAGAAAACCAACAGACATATAAAACCAACAGATGTATAAAAAAATACTAACATCACTAATCATCATAGAAATGCAAATCAAAACCAAAATGACATATCACCCCACTCCTGTCAGAATTGCTATTAAAAAAAAAACAAAAAACATGTTGGCAAGGATGTAGAGAAAAAAGGACATAGTTGGTAGCAATGTAAATTAGTACAGCAATTATGGGAAACAATTTGGAGGTTCCTTAAAATATTAAAAATAGAACTGCCATATGATTTATCAATCCTGCTACTGGGTATACATCCAAAGGAAATCAAGTCAGTATGTCAAAGAGATATCTGCACTCCCATGCTTATTGCAGCACTATTCACAACAGCCAAGATATGGAATCAACCTAACTGTCCATTAATGGATGAATGGATAAATAAAATATGGTGTATATACACAATAGAATACTATTGAGCCATAAAAAAGAGGAATTCCTGTCATTTGAGATGACATGGATAAACCTAGAGAGCATTATGTTACGTGAAATAAGCCAGGCACAGAAAGACAAATACTGCATGTTCTCATTCATATGTGGAAGCTAAAAAAGTTGGTCTCATAGAAATAAAGAGTAGAATGGTGGTTACCAGGTGCTGGGGTGGTTGGAGGTAGGGCAGGGACGAGGAGGCATTGGTTAAAGGATATATTATTACAGCTAGAAAGGAGGAATAAGTCAAGACATCCATTGTACAGCATAGTGACTCTAGTTAATGATGATCTACTACACTCTTGAAAAATCCAAAGAGAATGGATATTAAATGTTCTCACCACAAAAATGATACCCATGTGAGGTAATGCATTTGTTAATTAGCTACATTTAACCATATCACAGTGTATACATACTTCAAAACATCATATTGTACATGACAAATACATACAATTTTATCTGTCAATTTAAAGAAAAATCTTTTTTTGAGACAGGGTTCTTACTCTGTCACCCAGGCTGGAGTGCAGTGGTGTGATCTTGGCTCACTGCAGCCTCAACCTCCTGGGCCTAAGTAATTCTCCCATCTCAGCCTCCCAAGTAGCTGGGACTACAGGGACACACCACCATACCTGGCTAATTTTTGTAGAGATAGGGTTTTGCCATGTTGCCTAGACTGGTCATGAACTCCTGGCCTCAAGGGATCCTCCCACCTCTGCCTCCCAAAGTGCTGGGATTACAAGCGTGAGCCACCATGCCCCAGCCAAAAAAATTTTTTAAATTAAAAACAGAAGGAAATCCTGTCACATGTTACAACACAGATGAACCTCGAGGATATTATACTAACTGAAATAAGCCAGCCACAAAAGTCAAATGCTGTATGATTCTACTTATGGGAGGTATCTAAAGTAGTCAAACTCATGTAGAAGGGTGGTGGCCAGGGGCTGGTGGAGGCAGAGGTAGGGAATTATTTAGTAAGTGTAGAGTTTCAGTTATGTGAGAAGGTCAGTGGGGAGGTGGGTTCGTTCTGGGGATCTGATGCACAACAAAGTGCATGTAGCTGATAATACTGTATTGTACACTTGGAAATTATTGGCAGGGTAAATGTTATGTTGTGAGGAGGGGGTTGCTACAATAAAAAAAGGAAACAGCAACTGCTTCCGAAAGTTGCTGTGATAAGCCCATTGTGTATGTGTTTGTATGTGCACGCGTGCACTTAACTTGCTCAATGTCAGGAGCAGTCACACAAGACAGCTCCATAAATGCCATAGTGGTCATGAGGAGGAGACCTTGTTGATGACAGAAAAATCCCACCCTAAAATAAGTATTTTGTAAAGAAGGAAGAATATTCACATTTGTCAGCATCTACACTATGCCAGAAATTCTTACATAAGTTTTTTTTATTTAAACTTACACAACTGTGTGGGACCAAAATTATTATCCCCATAGTTCAGATAAGAAAACTGAGGCTCAGACTTGCCAAAAAAACCTAAGAGTTTCTAAGTGATAGAGTTTGACATATATTTATATCTGTCTGATTCTATTGTCAAGATAAGACATTCAGCAAATGAAATTTAGAAAAGTTAAATGGTGTATGATAAGTAGCACTATCATGTCATCAAGTGCATTGGGAAAAGCTCTTCTAGAATATGAATCTTTAGGAAAAAGTGACACAAATTACACCGGTAGGCCACAATACTCTGTGAGTACTCACTTCATCTTGGGTAAGGATTATGCTTTTGCAATTATATAAATGTGTACAGAAAATAACCTGCTTTTACCTGGTTTAGCATGCCAGTCCCAACCTCCAGAAACATCTGGCTGAATGTTCACAGCAGGCGTACTAGAAGCTACAAATGGGGAAAAGAAAAATAATGAGAACAAGAGAGCTCAGAACCCACTTTTCTGAGTTCACACAGGATAATGCCATTCCATCCCTGAAGCCTGCATGGCCCCAGCAAGATCCCAAGATATCCACTCCTCCTTCTGAGTTCTTGCCACACTCTGCAACACTCAATATGTTCTGCCTTCACCTATGGTTGTTCACATGAGGCTTGACAGAAACTACATATTATTTGTCTCTGCTCCTTCTTTGTCTCACTTTGGTTTTACCTCCGTATCCACACACTTTGAGTTATCACCGAGCATGTGTCTGTCTCCATTCAATTGTGAGTCCCTCGAAGGCAGGAAAGAACTATCTTATGTGTGTGTGTCCCACGTCTAAATTTAACACAGAGTCAGTGTGCAATAAGAAAAGGGGGAAAACACCTTAAACTCAGTTTACCTTTGCTAAGCATTAAGTATAGAGGTATAATCCACTTAAAACTGACATTTTGTTTTCTCCTCTGCTGTGACATGAGTTGAGAATCATGAGTCATGCAGAACATGTATTGGGCACCGGCTATACACCATCGCTATGCTGGTTGTCAGGGATGTGTCTATGGTACTCAAACTCATTACAGCTTCAAAATAAATCATTCTGACCCCCCTCAAAGTTCCAAACATATAATTTAAAAGAAATATTTGGCTAAAAGGAATCAGGTGTACTAGAGGAATACATGTGCATAGTAAGTTTTTTATACATCTATAAAATCTATATAGGAAACAGGATGCCATGATGAAGAATTTCTTTCTGAGGCACCTCTAGGTTTTGCCCACACAAATTAATGATTAACATGCAAATACTAAACTGACATTGCATCTGGGATTTAAAACACACACCATCACCACCAGAAGGCATCAAGATTAGCATTCCAAATCTTTTATTTCCTTGTTTGGTTTACTTAGTACCAACCAAGTCATCTAGTACCTTCCCATCATTAAGTTAAAAAGGATATGCCATTATCAGCAATAATAATTCTTTCTTTTCTATTTCTCCCTTCTCTTTTTACACAGTAACCCATTCCACTGAGGTGGAAGTTAGACAGTTTTGCCAATACATTCTATCTTATTTCCTTTAAGCTCTGATCTTAGTCTTACATCCAATTAAGACGTAGAAGTAGGTATCAGAACTTCAACCTTATTGCTAATCAAACCCACAAACCCTTATGACTACCTACCACATGCAAGGCACCACACCAGGGGACAGAGACTAAAAGATGCATTATCTATCCTCAAGAAACTTAAGGTCTGTTAGAGAAACAGGAATATATTTTTTCAAAAAGGTAATTACCTAATATTTTAGTCTCTATTTTGCCTTTTATTATGATTATTTATTTGTTCTTCCAACATCATGTCCCAAGTGATTATTCTCTTCAGAATAGATGTTCAATAAATATTTGTTGAGCCCAAAGGCAGTATTTTTTTTATTTTCACAAGAGATCGGTGATGCCTTGCAGAAACCCGGGGGAAGTACCCTGAGGATTTGGAGGTGGGCAATCTGACCTCTCAAAGCAGACATCTGAGTGTCACCTATATTCTGTCCTATATGAAGACGGTGAGTTGGTTCAGTAACAGTGAAATGATCATTGCTTTCCCAACAAGCAGAGGAGAAAATTCTTTCCGCTCGCTAGCACAATACAGGCCAAAATGAGAAATGTAACCACAAAACAAAGGAGTACTAACTGGCCTAAACTGGGTGATAAACATCATGTTCTAATCAGTTCATCAGAAACAGAAAACTGGATCCAAAACTGCCAAGCTGCCAAGTATGAACACCCACGCCCATGGGACACAAAGGGTAGTACTCTTATTAAAACAATAATTTCAAAGTATTAAAATCAGGAAAACATATAGCCTTATGACACTATCACTGTGCATCAAAGAAACTTTGATGGGAAAAGTGAGTTAATTCATTTTATATTTAATATTGGAAAGATAGATAGCACCTACCATGTGCCAGTAATTCTTTTAGGCACTATGGATGCATTAATGAACAAAACAAACTTCCCTGCCTTTGTGAAATTCATGTTCTAATAGAGAGAGATACACGACAAAAAAATGTAACACATAAGTTAATTACTGCATATACTGGAAGTTACTAAGCACAACAGAAAGGGGAATGTGGAGTAGGGCAGGGAGATGAGTTGCGATTTGAAATGGAGGAATCAGAGTAGACTCCACTGAGAAGGTGACATTTGAGCAAAGACTTGAAGGAGGTGAAGGACTTAGCCACGCAGATGCCTGGGGAAGAGTATGAGGCAGAGGAAACAGCCAGTGCAACAGCAAAGAGGCCAATACAGTTGGAATGCAGAGAGTAAAGTGGGAGAGAATGGGAAATGAGGTCACAGGCACTGGGATGCTAGAGCATACAGAGCCTACATAGGCCATTTCAAGGACTTTGGTTTTCATGCTGAGTGAAATGGGGAGGCATTTTGAGCAGGGAAATGACATGACTTAACATTTTAAATGAGTGAGAAAACCAACTCTACTCTACATTCCTGCATCTTTTCTCCTACAGGTAGTCAACATCCAGTCAGGAGACTCTCTCAAGTAAGCATGACTCATAGGTAAGAGGGGAATTACTTGTATACTGTCCTGAGGATGTACTTCAAATAGTTTGAGATTAAAGACTAGTTGGAAATGAACCATAAAAATTGTTCCTGGACTCTTTTTTAGTCAAGTTTCAGTTTCACCAGTGTTGCAAAAGTCATTTTCCTTTTGCATTGGCTTGGTTTCCCAAAGTCAACTGATGACTGGACTGCATTCTCCAAGCAAGCTCAGGATGCCTTCAACAACACATCACCTTCTAGGTTGTGGCCAATAATGTTCAATAGACTTCAACATCAGGAATGAGCTACAACTCTCTGGCTCAAAGTTACTTATCCCTCACTGCAGAGCTCCGGTTTTAATCAATGTTACCTAAGTGACGCACTTTTATAAATGGATGTGATTATTACTCTTTCCATACAACCTAAGTCTCTAACATAGAAATATAATTTGGGCCACATATGTAATTTTATATTTCTTAGCAGTCACATTTTAAAAAGTAAAAAGACACTATTGAAATTATTTTTAATAATATAGTTTATTTAACCCAGTATGTTCAAAATATTATGTTAATAAATGATCAATATAAAAACATTGATGAGATGTTTCACATGCCTTTTTTGTACTAAGTTTTGAAATCTGGTATGTATTTTATACTTGGAGTGTATCTCAAATCAGACTAGCCACATTTAGAGTCATCAACAGCCACACGTAACTAGTGGCTATCATATCCCAAACTTTTTTCTTTGGAATACAAATTTTGTGGACTACTAACATATTTTATTTATTTAAGACATATTTTTCCACATTTCAAAGATTTCTCTAACCAAGAAGTATCTTCCAGTCATTTCACAGTGGCAGTGTTTTTTTCTTTCTTATTGGTACAGAAAATAATTATATGTCCTACAGTCAAGGGTCATTTATGATTTTGTCCATGTAGCTCTAATGCAAAAAAGGATACCATAGTCAAATAGGAAAGCAGAGCAAAACAAAGTTAAGCAGGTTTCTGCCCTGTAAGACAGCCCAGAGCTTTTGATATGTTAAGGTGAGTTGTTAACTTCAAAAACAGAGATGTGTGAGGAAGCTTTTACCAAAAAAGCACCCACAGGGTGCTTTTATATATGAGCACTTACTGATATCTTGCAGAAAACTATGTTCCACTGAACACAGTATAAAATATTTCCTTACCATGTACTGTGGGCGAAGGACTTCTTGTGGGCTGGAGAAAGGGGTCACTGGAAGCGCTGGATGTGTTCAGAAAAGAACCCAGCAAATCCTGACCTGATGGTTTAGAAGGTGCTCCAAATGGGTCAAAGGTGGCACCTAGAAAACAACGGGAAAATATATTTATTTGTCCCATGAGTTCATTCATTAAACATCAAAGAATTGTCACTTCCTGCAGGGCTAACAGTGGACTCCAAGAATTTCCTATCTTTGTGGACAAAGGAGTAGTCTGGACTTATCTGCTGGATGAACCACAGTCGATACCATTGCTGCTACACAAGGCTAATCTGCCCAGCAGATGTTAGGAGAGCATTATGCCAATGAAGTCTTAGCTGAAAACGTATTAAGCCATATATCCCACCTCGGTTTTAAGAGCAGGATTTATTTGTTATGTAGCCTTATCCTTTCTTACCATACTTAGTACATTTAAAATATCAATTTATGTTAAACTAGGGGCATTCTCCAATAACTAAAACTGCCCAACACCACAAGACAAGAGCTCAAAATTCAGTCTTTGCAACAATGCTAATATGTAAGTATTATCCCCATTTTATAACTGAGAAGATTTTTCAATAAGTTACACAGACAGTTAAGTCCTGGGGTTCAAATCCAGGTCTTTAACTCTAGACTTGGTGTTCTTTCTACTTCCTCTTGGGGGGATAGAATACTTGCATTCTAGACCTGGGTATGCCACTAATCCAGTGGGTAACCTCAGACAGGTCAATCAATACATCTAAGCCTCGGTTTCATTGTCTACAACATGAGGCACAGAATTAACTGATGTCTAAGACCCCTTCTGGCACTGGAATGCCACTAGTTGCCGGAAACCATGATGAATGAATGAAATGAGAGTCACACCAGGTACATAGTCTTAAAATGCAATTATCGAGTACTGTGCTATCTTGGATCTTGGAAACTGTTTTCCTGACAGAGCTTTTTTTCACTCTGGCAAGTTAAAACTGTATGGAAGGAAGTGAAGTACAGAGGAAACAGCATTGGCATAGGATTCAGGTCACCTGAGTTCACATCCTGGCTCCACCAATAGCCAACATCAGAGCTTGAGCCTCAACATCAATACTCTGTAATTCTGAGACCCACACTCATGAAGGATGCCTCCAGCTGAACCATCACAAGTCAAGACCAGCCCAGAGCCTTCTGGGAAGGATACACTTGGGGAAAAAAAATGTTCCTATAGGATACTATAGGCCTGAAGAGTTGAGACATTTCTCTTTACCCTTCCTAATGTGAAGTCATCTTGGTTAATGGTGACAGGACCAAGGGGCAGCTAATTTGAGTGGGTTCTTCAGGAGCTCTACTGGATCTCTGCTTACCCAGCTACACTGTCTTATAAATGTCAAAAAATCCTAGATGACCCATAGTAGAAGGTTTGAGTCTCTGGCAATGAGACAGTGAAACTAACAGAGCCTCAAGGGGCTCAAACTCCTTACCTAGTACCAACTGCTCTGTTCTAGGAAGCTGTGCTTCTGGCATGAGTCACTTAAACACATTTTCAAATAACCAAACACTTCTCTGGATAGCCAACATATATTCGGAAAACTATAACTTCAGGAAGGCATTATAGGAAAACAGAGGGAAAGCTCTAGAGTCAAATAACCTAGGTTTGGACACTGGCCTTATCAATTACTAGTCATATAAACCCACGCTACTGATGTAATTCTATGCTTCTATTTCCTCAACTATAAAATGGGGATAAAAATAGCACTTATTTATTGAGTTTCTATGAGAAATAATGTTTAGTATTAAATTCCATGTCTGGCAAATAGTAAATACCTCATAAATATTAGCTATTTTTATCAACAATAATTCATCAATCAGTATGTTTAAGCAGACTAATGCAGCTCAGGGGTTGAAGTGCTAAACAAAGAAAATTAGAAGTAAGAATGTGAAGCTCAAACATCCACTCTTACACTACCTTAGGGTGCTACCCAAATGGACAATATTTCTATTTTCTCTTATGCTCTCAATTTAGATAAAGATACAGACCTCCTCTAAAGGACTTACAGTGAAATCAGAAAAGTCTAGCTTATTAGGAAAGTTCAATTCCACTTATTTGGCCCAAAGGTTAGAACTCAAATCTGAGAGGCACAGTGCAACATAGAAAAAATTACCTTCTCCCACTCTTAGGGTTGGAGACGCGGAGGTGGAGGCAGCAGAGCGGCGTGGTGTTGACTGGGTAGACGCCGGTCCACTAGGATGAAACACATCTTCCACTCCTGACTGTCCAGCCTGGGTGGGACCAGCTGCACCTCCACCCCCAAACAGGTCACTCAGTAGTTCAGAATTGGTGGGAGGAGCCGCTGGCGGAGAGAAGCTGTTACTCACTGCAGACCCTTCCAGGCCCAAAAGGTCCACATCCTCAGGGGGTGGAGGGGCTGCTGGCTCCTGCTGCTTTTTGCTGGGCTTCTTGACTCCATGAGGCTTGTCACCATTGGCATTGCCATGCGGACTGGAAAGTGTCAGAAGTTCATCGTCTGATTGCTCACTTTCCTGATTCACTAGGGCAGCGTGGTCCTCCTCACAGAATGACTTCTCCGATTTCTGATCTGAGGAAGGCCAGTATACCATAAGAGATTAGTTGTTGACCACAACATTGTTGGGTTTTGTTATAATATATGTATATAATTCCAGAAAGACAGAAGGATTCAGCCCTGAGCAAACAGTGTTTCTAGACCCGAATCAGTGGAACACTTGATGTATTTCACGTTACATTCAACTACCACTTGTTGAGTATCTGAGAGGCAGTAGAGTGTAGGGGTAAGGAGCAGGAACTCTGGAGCTAGCCTAGGACTGAATCTCAGCTTCACTACTCACTGGCTCTATGACACTGGGCAAGCTGCTTTACTTCTCTGTGCCTTGGTTTCCTCCTCAGCAAAGTGGGGATAACAGATTGTACCTAACGGCCGGGTGTGGTGGCTCACACCTGTAATCCCAGCACTTTAGGAGGTTGAGATAGGATCACTTGAGGTAAGGAGTTTGAAACCAGCTTGGCCAACGTGGTGAAAACCCCATCTCCACTAATAATACAAAAATTAGCTGCACATGGTGGCGTGTGCCTGTAATCCCAGCTACTCGGGAGACTAAGGTATGAGAATCGCTTGAACCCGGGAGGTAGAGGTTGCAATGAGCCAAGATCATGCCATTGTACTCCAGCCTGGGCTACAGAGTGAAACTGTGTCTAAATAAATAAATAGTACCTAACTCACAGGCTACTGTGAGAAATACATGAGATGATATTATAAATCACTCCCATCAATAGTAAGTAGTACCTAAGTGTTGATTTTTTTCAGGCACTATGCTAGGTGCTTTGGCTGGGGAGGGGAGTACAAATCATTATCTGCTAGTCATTTGCTGACACTTCTCACTGTCTTTACTTCTTCATGTGTCCTGTAGCCAAAAGCAAATCCTTTCTCTAACAGTCTGGAGCAGAAGTGAACCACACATTTAAAAAGTGAAAAGAAGGGCTCTGCTGTGAAAGGTCCTTACACCAGCTTGAAAGGGGTACTTTCAGCACAAAATGAGCAGCAGGAAAGAGACCTCCTCTGGGGAAGGAGTGACTTTCCAAGCCCTCCCTGAGATAGATCTTCCCACAAAAATTTGATATTTAATGCCAGACAGACCTACATTCCAAGTCAAGTATGGATCCACATCCTTTATTCCAAATTGTAAAATGTAATAAGCTATGAAAAGGAAAAGGTTTTCCTAAGTTTGGCATGAATTCAGTTGGTGGAAAACTGACAGACGTGAATATGAAGATACTTATAGTCTTCATTTATCTCACTTAGGGCTATTATTTATATGTTCTACTGCAGAAATATTAATATGTTTGATTATAGGTTATTATCTGAGATATCACTTGGGATGTCAAGTTACATCAGTTTATGTAGCATATCACCCTTCTAAAATCCAAAAAGTTCTGCATTCCTAAACATACCTGGCTCTGAGAGGTTCGGACAAGAGACTGTGCGTCTATACTAAAACCTATTTCACAGTCTACAGGAATTATCTCTAAATTATTTACTAAAATGACAGTGGAGAGGTAAGAGTGAAGTTGTATTAAAAGCCCTCACTGTGAGGAAAATAAGAGGTAAGAAAGGCCAACAGGGGATAACAAATCTACCTACTGTCCAGATACCACTGGGTTTTCCAAATTTGAGGATTTGCTAGTTCCATTTCTCAAAAGAAAATTCTGAAACTCAGTCTTTCAATTCAAAGGAATTTTATGAACAACTTTTTCATCAAACTGAAGCCTGCAGGCAATGGGAATATTGTCTTACCTTCACACAACAGAGGAAGGTCAATCAGGGTAATTTCAGATAGACCATCACCACAGCCAGTTTCCCACGCCTTTCATACTCCAACCACTGACTACCCACATCTACACTGAATCTCACAGTTAACCTCAGCCAGCTCTAAAGCAGGGACAGCCAATGGGTATTGATTAGGATGCCAATGTCAGGCTACTGCTGGCAGCAGTTGGAAGTGTTATATTGAAAAGGATTCTGAAAATATCTCCAGGTTTGAGAGAAAAGAACCTAGTAATCAAGGCTTTATTTCTGGTATGGCTGTTAAAGCAAGAGCAGAGATATACAGGCCAAGTGTTTGCTTTCTCTGCAGCAGGGTAAGCTCAGTTCTGCCCTGCTAGTGGTTAAGGCTCCCTGGGGGGAATGCTGATTTTATATTTTTATAATATTTAGTTGACAGCAGAAGATAGAATCCTGTGTTAATCTCATTACAGAGGCAGCAGTCTAAAGGGAGATCATAAACAAATCACACTTATTTGTCAGTCCAGGAAAGATGTGACCAAAAACACAGCATAGAGAAGGGAGAGTTCAGTTTAAAATGGTCTTTTGCATCAGTCTAAGAGCATCTATTGAGTTGAAAGTAGGGAAGTTGCCTGATTTGAAAAGGGAATGAATTGGAAGGATGTGAACTTGAATGATGTCTTTTAAAAATTTTTTTAATTAAAAAAAATTTTTTAGAGATGGAGTCTTGCTCTGTCACCCAGAATGCAGTGTAGTGGCGCAATCATAGCTCACTGCAACCTTGAACTCCTGGGCTCAAGCAGTCTTCCTGCCTCAGCCTCTGACACAGCTAGGACTACAGGCATTTGCCACCACTCCCACCTAATTTTTTAAATTTTTTGTAGAGATAGGGTCTCGCTATATTGCCTGAGCTGGTCTTGAACTCCTGGCCTTCCTATCCTGGCCTTCCAAAGTGCTGGGCTTACAGGTGGGAGTCCGTGTGCCTGGATTGAATGACCTCTAAGTGCTGCTTTAATGTAGTCTGCTTCTAGGGCCAACATCTTTACAGAAGAAATACATAATCATCAAACCATGTGACTTAAAGAAACACTTGTAAATACCTTGCCAACAGAGAGAGGCAAAGAAACCACTTTGTCCGTAATGCCTGGGGTTGTCTGGAGGGATATCTATTGGAGCCTGTCCTGCAAGACAAAAAGACCATGTAGCATCAACGAGACACAGGAAATAAATAACAGAGAGGCTTCATCCTGAAAAACAAAACCATCAGGTGACTCATACCTCCTAAGGCCAGCGTATCTTGATGCTCCTGGTGAGAAGAGAAGAGGATGCTGGGATTGACATCTTTTGTGCAGTAATGTTCCCATGGTGGAGTTAAGTCTATTACTTTGTCATGGGGCTGTAGTTCTACATCCAGTGTCACCTGAAATAGCTGGGGATATTTTTCTGGTACATCACATGCATCTAACTCAGGCCTAAATAGGGATTTAAAAAAGATAAATACAGTGAAAAACAATGGAACTGGTATAATGTTTGGCACAGAAGTCGTCTTAGGTTGACTCTTAGGTTAAATCTAAGTCTCATTTCTAAAAAAGACTCAGTCATAACCAGATAAGTTACTTTACTTTTCTGAGCTTCAGTTTCCTAATCTAGAGAAAAGAGGAGAATAATGCCTGCTCAACAAATTTGAATGCTACTGCATGTAAAAGCATTCTGGAAAGCAGGGCTGATGTGACTGGCACGGCAAAATCCGTTATTAAAATAGTGCAATAGGCCCACAGCCACTGTCCTGAGCCCTTGAACATCTACTCCTATCCTGGCCCCAGCAACTCCATCCCGGCTTTAGCCACCCCCACACCTGCGTTCACCTAGACCACACTATGAGATAGGTTAATGTCGGTGCAGAAAGGTCCTCCAGAAGCCTGCTTCAGTGCTATAGCGGGGCATCTATTCTGATGCATCATTGCTGATACCATACCACTGATTAAACTGCCATACCCACTGGAAAACACAAGGGGATACACAGATGCAAAGGATCAAAAGTAGTGATACTTTGTCCCGCTTTGTTTACCCTTATTCCCTCACATAGAATTTTAGAACTTTCTATTTGAAGTCTTTGGTCCCTTTGTACTTCTGAAGATAAATCATATTCAACTGAAAGCTTTAGAATGCCCACAGCCTGTCTGTGCTACTGAGTGACACTCAGTAGTCCAGCAGCACAGGATTCCAGGGGATGCTAGAGTCTAGTGCTATTGAGCCTCAGCACTTCACAACTAATTTGATTTAAACAGACTTTTGGCCCAACCAGTACTTACTTGGTGAACTTTAAAACTGTTGTGTCCAGTGGTATGAATCCAGTGTGAAACTGAAGCTGGAATATCTGTGTGTTGGTCACCTAAAAATACATGAGAGAAGCACATTACAATCAATCAGCGAAAAGGGAATCTGATCAAAAGATTAGATTTTTGGGAGACATGCACCTTCAACTGTTTCAATATCTGAATTTGTGTTTACTATGGATATTAAATGACCTCCCCAGTTAGAATAGGCTCAGCTTCATTTCCAGCCTCTCCTCTACTTGAACTCTGCCTTGGCAAACCATTTTCTCATCCGCTAAGTACTATGTTCTTGCACACAGGCATACTTTGACTCATTGCATTCCTTCTACCCAGGATGCCCTGTTCCAACCCAATGAACTCATCCTTTAGGGCATGTCTTGAAAGTTAATATTCTCTCTGTAGCCTTTCTAGGCCACTGCTGGCTAAAACAAACTGCTCCCATTATAACACCTCATCCTCCCTCTAATATGGTATCATGCATATTTGTACTTGTATGGATTTCCCTTGTGAAATTGAGTCCCTTAAAGGCAGAGACATAGTCTTACTCTTGTCGATCCTAAAAACCTCAGCAATGGCTGGCACAAAGCACTCACTTAGCCAATATGTGATGAATCAAAACACAGTTACTTGCCACATTATTCCTAATAGCAAAAAACGGCAATATCCCAAATGTTCACCAACTGATGATTATTAACTGAGATTGTCAACTGAGATTAATACATTGTGACATTACAATGGAATAATATTTGGCCATATAAGATAATGAAGTACTGACACATGCTATAACATAATAAGCTTCAGAAACATTATTCTAAGTGAGAGAAGGAAGCCTCAAAAGGCCACCTATTGTATGATTCCATTAAATAAAATGTCCCAAATAGACAAACCCATAGAGACAGAATGTAGATCAGTGGTTGCCAGGAGATGGAGGAGAGGGAACAGGAAGTGACTGCTATAGGTACAGGGTATCTTTTGTGAGTGATGAAAATGTTCTGGAATTAGACAGTGGTGATGTTTGCACAACCTTTTGAATAGACTAAAAACAACTGCATTGTACTTTAAAGGGGTGACTTTTATGTTATGTGGTTTTATCTCAATTTTTTAAAATTGAAAAAATACAATCCCTTAATTCCATATCCTCAGTAGAAATCTCTTCCCTTACACTGATCCAAATGGGGCACTATAAGAAAAGCACAGGCTTCTAAAAAGCATGGTTTGCTAAGAGTTCCAGGGCTGCCACCCTCTGGCACAGACATCATGCCAAGGACTTTGGGCAAGTCACAACCTCTTTGAGTCTCAGTTCCTCCCCTGTAAGATGAAGGAGATGAGCTAAGCAATCTTTAAAGGCTCTTTTTCATTCTAAAACTACAAGTCACTCAAGCCCAAACTGATGGGGAGAAAAGATTCAGAAATACTCCTATTGAAGACTCAGATGAGCTTATGCCATGATTCTTCCAAAAACCATACCTTAGCCTGTAGCCGGCTCCCAATGGTTGACCTCAAGTGATACATGGAAACGACCACGTCTCCTTGCACAGTGATGTTCAAGGGAATGAAGATTTTTCCATCTTGGACACGATATTCTCTGTAAACACAGACCAAAATATACATTGAAAGAGAGTCCAATCTGGTACAATCACACAGACACAGGTATAGTCCTCTGTGGCTCTGGCCCAGAGGCCTGTTTGCCCAGGCCTGGACCCAGAAACTATTTCCTATCTTGAGCAAAAACAGGAGTGGAGCCAGTGCCAACTGGTTGTGCAGTGGGATGGTGCTGGTCTAATGCCAGGCCCCCTCTCTGCATCCCATCTGGACTGCAATTGCCCATGCCTGCTTTGCAGATCTCATTTTCCTCAAATGCATCTAGCCCCCATGTATTTGCCTTTTCTTAACTTTAAATTAATAGTAAAAGCAGAGATAAAGGGAACAAAAAATCCACTGGAGATCAGGATACAAACAGAAATGTCTTGCTCTGTGAAAGTCTTGGATGCCAGTCCTCAAATTCAATCTATTCCAAACTAATTTCATGTTATGTTACCACCCACTCCCTTCTCTCCACATCCCCTATGACCACCCAGTGGCTCCTGCTCTTTATTATGGATTCTGTAACTTCTTTAATTACATCACCGTCTACCTAGTTGCTCACTTAGAAACCTCATTCATCAGTGATTCTTCCATTACCCTCACCTAATCCCATCAAGGCCATCTCCTTCTTCAATGACCAGGTGTCCTATGTTCCCCTCCACTGTCTTAATGCTCTATACAGCTTATGCTAGTCCCTTAGCCTATATCACGGTTTGATTTGAAAAAGGGCCATAACATCCCCTGATTTACTTGTACTTTTCTATGATTACCATTGATGTTGAACATTTTTTATATATCAGCTATTTCACAATGATATAGTCTTGCAGGAAGAATATGATTCAACTCATTCCTGCTCATTTATATGAGAATTGAGAAGTACACAGGAAGAAGTAAAGTATCATGACTTACTTCATTCGTTCAAAATCTGTGCAAGTCGAATATATTTTGGTTTCTCCAATGAGTACATCACAGTAAGGGCGACATCCATTCCTCTGTTTGTTGAAAAAGGGTATTGGACTGACAGTGATCGACTTAATTGTGAGAGGCTTGAAGTGAGGGCGGTAGGGCTTGTCTGCCAGTAGGTCACACATATAGCCCAGGTATCTGAAACAGAAGGTTGGCACTCTCTTGGGGCCCATCACACCAGGAGAAGCAAGCAATCAATATTTGCTATGAAGATTCTTCTTGCAAATTACTGTTATAATAAAAACTTATTCTATTAATTTCTTAAATATTAACTAGCAAAAGATAATGCGACCAATAACTTAGGAAAGATTTTATCTACTGAGATTGCTGTACTTCCCCAATGAACTGATAATGGGGTATTTATTAAATCAAAAAGCTTATGGGAATTTTATAGTACTTCAATATTTGAACATCTATTCCTATTTTATCTAGCAGATCCAATTTATCAGCTAACATTTGGCTTTGGATAAATTTTAGAATTTTATCATCAGAAGCACTTTTAATCCAAAAAATTAAGGAGATGTAGTTTTTAAAAAAATGAAGAAATTGTGATAAAAGAAAAATGAATGTTATCTAAAAACAGTTTTCTTTTTTATTCCATTTTTCAGATTATCTTTTGTAATCTATTTTATTTCTATATCAGAGTTACAAGAAAAAGTGAATTTTAAAATGCTTTATTCTCTATGTATTTTTGCATTTCCCTTTGTTAAATCAGGTTTCCCACAGAAGGATCACCAGTGATAAGTACAACCAGCTACTGCTGTTTTTCAATAAAGACCTGTATAATAAAACAAAAAGGGACTGGTCTTAGAGCCTGGGATCAATAATGCTGTTCTCGCTATGTCCACTGGGCATTAGACCTGAGGCAAATCACAAGCTGTCTTGAGTCCCAGTTTCCTCACCTGTAAAATGAGGGAAGTTGGACATAAGTATTCTTTAAAGTTTGCTTCTAGTTTTAACACCATAAATTTTCATATGTGGGCTTACAAACTGAATGACAATCTAATATCCTAATCCAATTCAGTTTTTCCATAGTTCAGGATAATGCCAGACTGATGTGGTTTGGCTGTGTCCCCACCCAAATCTCATCTTGAATTGTAGCTCCCATAATCCCCACGTGTTGTGGGAGGGATCCAGTGGGAGGTAACTGAATCATGGGGGCGGGTTTTCCCATGCTGTTCTCATGACAGTGAATAAGTCTCATGAGATCTCATGGTTTCATAAAGGGCAGTTTCCCTGCACACGCTCTCTTGCCTGCTACCATGTAAGATGTGCCTTTGCTCCTCTTTTGTCTTCCACCATGATTGTGAGGCTTCCCCAGCCATGTGCAACTGTGAATCCATTGAACCTCTTTTTCTTTATAAATTACCCAGTCTCAAGTAGTTCTTCATTGCAATATTAAAATGGACTAACACAGAGATAAAGTAAAAGAAACTTATGAAAGGATTTATAAGGCAGATTTAAAACAGTACATGATACCAATTAGACTACATCTGTGCCTACCCTGCATCTAGCTTACTTTACCTCCTATGGGATGGTGAAAGTCCAATTCCTGGTCGCTTTGCATATAGCAATCGAATGGCTGGGCCAGGAGTAGAGTAGAGATTACAGAAAATGAACATAGCACCAACCAGAATTGATGATGCCGCCCGTCCATCCTGTCAAAGAAAATGCATAAAATCATTATGAACAAGATCAAATCAGCCATTCTCCATTGAAAATGGCAGAATTTGCAATTAAGAGAGAGAGAGAGGAGAAATCCTCTTAACTGTGGGTACTTTTCATTCAAAAATTATTCACTTGAAAATCAAAATTTGTTTCAGATTTTTAAATCAAAGGCAGCAAGGAAAGACTTATCCTTAGAATAAAATTGATTCTGAGAAGCTCAATTTGATTTGTATATATTTAGTGAAAAATAATATAATCTTCAAAGTAATTTTGGACTTGTTGAATTAATAGTTGAAGTCTCTTGGTTTAGGACTGGAAGTAAAGAGCTCACAGGTTAGGTAAATGCTGCTTGTTGGGATATGGCATATATGTATCTCATGCAAAGTATGTTCCTAGATTCGTATAAAATAAAGAACCTTCACCAGATTCAACTTCATTCAATGTAGAAATAAATCTGTTGTGGACTGAATGTCTGTATGCCCCAGAATTCATATGCTGAAATCCTAACCCCAATGTGATGGTATTAGGAGGTGGAGCTTTGGGGAGGTAATGAGGTAGGGAGAGTGGAGATCTCATGAATGGGAATTGTGCCCTTATAAGAACAGACAAAAGAGCTTGCTGTCATCTCCTTCTGCTCTTGGCCATATGAAGATACAAGAAGACAGCCATCTGCCACCCCAGAAGTAGGCCCTCACCAGACATTACAAGTGCAGGCACGTTGGCTGGGCACAGTGGCTCATGTCTATAATCCCAGCACTTTGGGAGGCCAAGGCGAGCAGATTGCCTGAGCTCAGGAGGTCGAGACCAGCCTGGGCAACATGGTGAAACCCCATCTCTTCAAAAAGAAAGAAAAGAACTGCAGTCACCTCGATCTTGGACTTTCCAGCCTCCAGAACTACATTCCTGTTGTTTAAGCCACCGGGCCTATGGTATATTTGTTACAGCAGCTCAAGCTAATTAAGACAAAATTCAGTAACATCCCTGACAGATGTGACCTAGCTTCTTCTAGAACACTTTAAGTGACAGGGAGATTACTTCTACTTGAAGTAGCCCATTCCAGCTTACAGAGCTCTCCCTTATACTGAATATGTTGAGTTGAATTTCATTCCTCCATAGCTTCCACTCAATGACCCTCATCCTTTTGTGAGAACAAAAAATAAACCTACTCCTTTCTCCCTATGGCAGTCCTTCACATATCTGAAATACCCTCCCTTTCTATCAATGCTTGTATTTCCCTTTTAAAACAAACTCAATCGCTTCTATTCTTCCTCATTTGATATTCCATTTTAAGAGACATCATCATTTAGCACATTTCTTCTAAACAAATTCAAGTTTTAAAATGACAACCTTAAATGTGCTGCCCAGATGTGAAATGAAAGATATGAGATATATTCTGACCAAACTAGAGAAGAAATATCATCTTCTTTATTCTGGACACTATGCTTTTATTAACATAACCCCAGCCCAAACTAGTATAAATGCAGGCTAAGTAACAACATAAGCTTTTATTATTCTCTCTATCCACTAAAACCCCTAGATTTTTTCCAGATGACATGTTAAGGTAATGTGCAAATATGTTCAATCTTTTAAAACCAGAATTCAGGACTTTACATTAATCTTGTATTTAATTTCATATTGTTAGTTTTTGTTAAGTGACCAACCTACAAGAACTTTTAAAATCCAAATTCACTATGTGACCCTTATAATTCTAAGAAAATTGATAAGCTGAATTTCCACATCTTCATCAAAGTTGTTGATTAAAATGATTAACTAAATAAAACCTTCTCCCAGGAGAAAGGTGATCCATTAATCACCTACCTTTGGAAGCAGATATTCAACCTCAACCCAACTAAATATATAACAACCTAGCCAAATTTCTCCATCTCGACTAGAAAAAACTAAGAAATATCTTGCAGGACTCCAATAAACCATCTCAACTAGTCTATTAGTCATGTGAAATGTTCTATTGGTTTGATATGTGCTCATAACAAACCAATGGAGATTCCTTTTTTGCTAAGAGTTTAAAATCATCTGTGCAAAACTTTCTCAGAATTGTGCCTTGAATTACCATCAGGTTCACAAGCCTACAACTTTCCAGGATCAACCTCCTTCCATATTTTGGGAAAAAAATCTCTCTTCATTTGCCTGGCACCTCTCCTTCCTGTTTCTTCATATTACAAATGAAATCCATAATTGCTTCTCCAAGTGCTTTCGGTATTGTGTCACATAATTTAAGCCTTGAGAGTGAATTAATTTGAAGAATTGTGAGGCTCTCGTACTATCTTGCTACCTACCAGCTTTGTCTTAAACATCATTGTTACGTTCTTCCTAGTTTGACATTTGTTCCCTCTGATAAAGAAAACAGAATAAAGGAGTTAAGATTATACCACATGCTTCAAGAATTTGCTGTTGTTCTTATTCCAAACACAGTTTTAAAAAAAGGATATTTTTCTTAATCTGATTTATTTTCAGAATTTAGCCTTCCTGACACTCTTTTCACAGATCCATGGCTCTTGGATATGTAGCCTCTCTTTTTTACCTGTGATGCAGGTCTTTTAAAAACTTTTGGTTTTTTATTAAAAGACTAGTATAGTCTATTATTATTATTTTTTTTTTTGAGAGGGAATCCTACTCTGTTGCCCAGACTGGAGTGCAGTGGCACGATCTCGGCCCACTGCAACCTCCGCCTCCCAGGTTCAAACAATTGTCCTGCCTCAGCCTCCAGAGTAGCTGGGATTACAGGCGCATAGCACCACACCTGGGTAACTTTTTACATTTTTGGTAGAGACGGGGTTTCACCATGCTGGCCAGGCTGGTCTCGAACTCCTGACCTCAATTGATCCACCCGCCTCGGTCTCCCAAAGTGCTGGAATTATAGGCGTGAGCCACCATGCCCAGCTATGCTTATTATTTTTAATTTAATAACCAGTAGTACATTGAGATAAAAATAAGAGGCCTAGTGGGGTCATGCCTGTAATCCCAGCACTTTGGTAGGCCGAGGTGGGCAGATCACGAGGTGAAGAGATCGAGACCATCCTGGCCAACATGGTGAAACCCCGTCTCTACTAAAAATACAAAAATTAGCTGGGTGTGGTGGTGCGTGCCTGTAGTCCCAGCTACTCGGGAGGCTGAGGCAGGAGAATCACTTGAACCCAGGAAGCGGAGGTTGCAGTGAGCCAAGATTGTGCCACTGCACTCCAGCCTGGCAACAGAGCAAGACTCCGTCTCAAAAAAACCAAAAAAACAAACAAAAAAAACTCCCTCCCCCAGCTTCAATTCCATTTCTCAAAGACGTGGTATTGATTTCCAACATATGCATGTCCTTTTTGAGTGAGCTTATTGAGCACCCTGTAGAACCATAATCTTTTGTTTGCCTCTTCTTTTTTCTTCTTCATTGGGTTTTTATTCTTTATGAAGAATCACTGGAACTGGGAGTTTCTGGTCTCCATTGAGCCATCTTTCCTCCATCAAGATGTCAGATGTAGGCTCTCTGAACTTACAGAAAATTCTTGAGTAAAGAGAAAATCACCAAGGTGCTTAAGGTGGCTTAGTCCCTAAAAGTAATCTGTTCTGTTACACCATCTGCTGTGCCTTGGAAAGGAAAATCCTTTGGTCTTTAACATTAAATTCTTACAAACACCAAGTGTTTTCCCTTTATTGCCAAGAGTTTGGAGATGTGAAGTAAAAAGAAAGAAAAAATGTTCTTCAACTTTCTTTCCTGTTTTAGCCAACTGGCTCTCAAGAAAGGACGGAGGTTGGGAATCATCAAGTAATACTATAGCAAAAACATATACACTAAAGTTTATAGAAGCTTTAAAATTTATAGAAGCTTTGAAATTTCTAGCATTAACGCTCAGATTCCATTTGTGTATTCAATCACTTATTGAAGCCTTTTATGCCTGGAGTACGAAAGTTTAAAAAAAGGCATGGTTCTTTCCTGCAAGATTACAATAGTCTAGTGGGATGCAGGAGAAGAGCTTACTATGACACAGAGTATTAAAAGCCACAGAAGACATTTAGATATAATGGGAATGTCTGTATTGTGAAAATACTCAAGAGTCAGAAGGATTTTACTGAAAGTTGAGTTGCAAAGGACGGGCAAGAGTTCTGAGAAGAGTTAGGGAAAGGAACTCTAGGAAGTCGATGGTCAGAAAAACCATTAGTCCCACTGGGAATGCTCTAAAATACAGTCAATCTATGTGACTTCTTACAAGGACATAGGTATCTTTCTTCTTTTATTTTTATTCAAACACAAACAGGAAGAAAAAATAAATATGCCAATATGTTAATGTTAACTTTATTCACACAAAAGTCAATGGTATTTTTAGCTGTGCACACACCACTCCTGTTTCTACCTCCTTTATAATAAAATACTTAGCACATTCTAGAGTCCCCACACTATGTAAGTTGTGTATACATCTGCCTTTCCCACTAGTAGTCAAGCTTTAAGTCAAGAATAATAAATCCCTTTCTTATTTTTATAACTCTCACATTACCCAATTCCTAAATATGGGCTCAGTAAATCCTATTGAACTCAAAATGTTACCTGTCTATCATTGTGTACAGGCTCATCCATATTTGACCAAACCAAACCATCACCACCAACAACAAAACGTTACTCACCAAGCAGTGGACAACACAGACATTTTTGGGATTCTGCAGTAGCCAGTTATACATATTCCGACACACAGCAAAAAGGTTGTGCAGACTGGGAGCCTGCCTAATGGGCCAACTGCATTCTGAGACCTAAGGGAACACAGCAAAAGGAAATTAATTCCTCCAGCAACTTCCTCTTCATAAGCAGGTTATCACACCAAACAACATCTTCTGGAAGTGATACCATATCCTCTCTTAATATAGGCAGGAACAGTGGGAACAGGGTCCAAATGCATGAAGAAGAGGGTGTTTAACACAGCAATTTTTTAAATTAAAGAATTCTCTTTCAGTAAAGGTATGAAAACACATTTTGAAGCACATTTTAAATTAAACTAGACCATTTCAAGTACATCCTTGGATTTTTTCTATTCTGTGAGGTTACATAGAATTTCATTTCTATTAAGCATAAAATGTTTTGACCTCCCCCAAATGTTTAATTATAGGGTTATAAGTCCTGCACCATCTCTAATTTATCCCAGCTCTCATGATAACATGAAAAGTGCTACAGAGTAAGCCAAACGCAGGCTTGTGCATGGATCTACTTTTTTTTTTTTTTTTCTCTTTTAATTAAAGGACACAACTTACAGGGGAAACCCTTGGCATTTTCATTCATTTAACATGCATATTTTTTTTCACACATTATGGATCATCAACTAAGTTCTAGGAATATTGCTTGGCTCTGATCCACGCAACAGTCATATAAGACAGGTATTAATACAATCCCCATTTTGCAGATGAGTAAACTGACTCTCAGAGGTTATCCAGAGTCACACTGCTGCTCAGCATCAGCACTGCAGCCCAGATCTGAATATAAATCATGTTACAACAGCACACTGGCTGACATTATCATTTGCCTCAAAATACTGTTAAGGCATGATCCCCAGTTGATTACATATTTACTAATGTAGCTAAGAAACAACAAGGAGAAGCTTAGAGTTGGACAAACTTCATAACCTCTTTAAGCCTTTCTTTCTTCATAAAATGTGGTGAACAGTACCTCTTACATAACTCACAGGATACCACATGAACATGTACTTCAAGAGCTTACCTCAGTATCTGACACACCCAGAGTGATAATAAGGTTGGCAATTATTATCATTTTATCAGGTAACTGCCAGTGCAAAGCCCTGCAGTCAGGACTGGCCATGTTTGAAAAACATGAAGTCCTTCATGGTGAGAGTGTAGACTGAAGGACCAGATCATACAGTCTTGTTTAGGAGCTGAGAGAATATTTAAGAAGGAGAATGACTCTCAGATCTACATTTCCAAAGATCTTTCAGGCTCCAGTATGGAGAACAGAAATGGATAACAAGAGCCTAAAGGTAGGGAGACCGATCAGGAGCTTGGTGAGGAGTGTCAATAAGGGATGATGGTGGCTAAGGCTAGCTGAGTAGCAGTGGGGTACAAACACACTTGAGGGACTCAGGAGATAGAGAGGTGGTGGGACACCTGGACATAAGACAGGTGATACACGGTGGCAGTGTGTGCATGTGGAGGGGTGTACTGAAGAGTGTGTCAGGGGAGGGAGAGGAAAGAGTCAAGCCTAAACTCCAGGTTTCCAGCTTGAATGGCTGGATAGAAGGATACAAGAAGTGCTATTTCCTAAGATATGGAATTCTGGAGAAAGAAGAGGCTTCATACAGATGATGTCAGAATGTGCTCTGCAATCCCAAATGTCTCAAATTCCTTCTATTTGACCATGGGAAAGGGAGGCAGGAGGAATTTGTTTGATTAGCCCTTTTCTGGTAATCAGATAATAAATAATCAAAATACAACTCGGAAATTATCTGTGCTCTTGGTAGAGCTGACATCTAAAAGCAAACACATTGAGTTTCTCTCTCTGGGGCTGCCAAGAAAACCCATTCTTTTTTGTTAATTTGTAACTTTTTTCCACAAGATGACTGTGGGGCAAATGGCAGGAGACCTTCCAGGTTACCCACTTTCATATACCTTTAGGAGGGACAAGTATGGTTTATTAAACAAAGTATTTGAAATGTTTGGCACAGCTCCCAAACAGTCCAGGGTGATCTTGTATTGGCCTCTGTCAATTTAAACTTTATGATGGCTTGCCCCTTTTACCCAACATGATTCAGGACTGTTTCTGGTCTAATCTTTACCCACATATATATTCCCCATTGATGTGTTTGTTTTCAAGGAATGGAAATGACTTACTGATTAAAAATACAGAATAACTGGGAAGATACATTTTGCTGTCAGAAGAATCATAAAATGTACATTTCTACAAGCTCCTTTCTGTCTGCAATGTATTTTCTTCTCTTGGTAAACTCCAATTCATCTTTTAAAACCCAGGTTCAAGATCTAATAGGCCTTACTGACATTTACTGAATATTTTACCCAACTGCTGCAGAATTTATATTCTTTTAATTAGCACATGGAACATTTTCTAGTATAGACCATAGTCCACAAAACGAGTCTGTACAAATTCAAAAACACAGAAATTGGCCAGGTGCGGTGGCTCACGCCTGTAATCCCAACACTTTGGGAGGCCGAAGCAGGCAGATCACGAGGTCAGGAGTTCAAGACCAGCCTGGCCAACACAGTGAAACTCTACTAAAAATACAAAAAATTAACCGGGCATGGTGCCAGGCGCCAGTAATCCCAGCTACTCAGGAGGCTGAGGCAGGAGAATCACTTGAACCTGGGAGGTGGAGGTTGCAGTGAACTGAGATCACGCCATTGCACTCTAGCCCAGGCAACGGTACAAGACTTCGTCTCAAAAAAATAAATTAAATAAATAAATAAATAAATAAATACAATAGAAATCATACCAAGCATCTTCTCTGACCACAATGGAATAAAACTTTACAACTAAATAACAAAAGGAACTTTGGAAAATACATAAACACATGGAAATTAAACAACCAATGAGTCAATGAAATTAGGAAGGAAATTTAAAAATTTCTTGAAACAAATTAAAATGGAAATATACAAAAACATATGTGATACAGCAAAAGAAGTACTAAGAGGAAAGTTTATAGCAATAAACACCTATATCAAAAAAGTAGAAAGACTTCAAATTAATAACCTAAAAATACACCTCAAGGAACTGGAAAAGCAAGAACAAACTAAAGCCAAAATTACTAGAAGGAAAGAAATAATAAAGACCAGAGAAAAAACTAAGAAAATTGAAACTAAAAGGAAAAAAGATCTACAAAATAAAAGGTTTTTTTTTTTTTTGAAACAATATACAAAATCAATAAACCTCTAGGTAAGCTAAGAAAAAGAGAAGACCCAAATAAATAAAACCAGGAATGAAAAAGGAGACATAACAACTGAGACCTCAGAAATACAAAGGCTCATAAGAGACGGCTACTATAAACAATTGTATACCAACAAATCAGAAAACTTAGAAGAAATGGATAAATGCCTGGACACATACAACCTACCAAGATTGAACCACGAAGAAATAGAAAACCTCAACAAACCAGTAACAAGTAATGAGATTGAGGCTGTAATAAAAATTCTCCTATCAAAGAAAGGCCCAGGTCCTGATGGATTCACTGCTGTATTCTACCAAATATTTAAAAAAGAACGAATATTAATCCTACTCAAACTATTTTTTAAAAAATGGAAGAAGAGGAAATACTTTCAAACTCATTCTACAAAGCCAGCATTACCTGATACTAAAACTAGAGAAGGATACAACAAAGAAGGAAAACTACAGGCCAGTGTCACTGAAGAACACAGATACAAAAATCCTCAACCAAATACTTGCAAAACAAATGCAACAACACATTAAATAGATCATTCGTCATTATCAATAAAGATTCACTTCATGGCCAGGCATGGTGGCTCACGCCTGTAATCCCAGCACTTCAGGAGGCTGAGGCGGGCAGATCACGAGGTCAGGAGATCGAGCCCATACTGGCTAACACAGTGAAATCCCATCTCTACTAAAAATACAAAAAAATTAGCCAGGCGTGGTGGCAGGTGCCTGTAGTCCAAGCTACTAGGGAGGCTGAGGCAGAAGAATGGCGTGAACTTGTGAGGCGGAGCTTGCAGTGAGCCGAGATCACACGACTGCACTCCAGCCTGGGTGACAGAGCGAGACTCCATCTCCAAAAAAAAAAAAAAAGTTTCACTTCATGGGTACAAGGATGGCTCAATATATGCAAATCAATAAATGTTATATACCACATTAATAGAATCAAGAACAAAAAATACATGATTATTTCAATAGATGCTGAAAAAGTATGTGATAAAATTCAACATCCCTTTATGATAAAAATCCTCATGAGGCCGGGCTCGGCAGCTCACGCCTATAATCCCAGCACTTTGGGAGGCTGAGACAGGCAGATGACTTGAGGTCATGAGTTTTAGACCAGCCATGGCCAACATGGTGAAACCCCGTCTCTACCAAAAATACAAAAATTAGCCGGGCATGGTGGTAGGCACCTGTAATCCCAGCTACTTGGGAGGCTGAGGCAGGAGAACTGCTTGAATCCAGGAGGCGGAGGTTGCAGTGAGTCAAGATCACGCCACTGCACTCCAGCCTGGGTGATAGCAAAACTCCGTCTCAAAAAAAAAAAAATCCTCATGAAAATAGATATAGAAGGAACATACCTCAAAATAATAATGGCCATCTATGACAAATCCATGGCTAACATTGTACTGAATGGAGGAAAATTGAAGGCCTTTCCTCTAAAGAATGGAACACAACAATGATACCCACTTTCGCCACTATTATTCAACATAATACTGGAAGTCCTGGCCAGAGCAATTAGGCAAAAAAAGAAATAAAGGACATCTAAGTTGGAAAGGAAGAAGTCAAATTACCCTTGTTCGAACTCAACATGATCTTAGGACTAGAAAAACCTAAACACTCTACCAAAAAAACTGTTAGAACTGACAAACGAATTCAGTAAAGTTGCAGAATACAAAACCAACATGCATAAATCAACAGCATTTATATGTACTAACAGCCAACAATCTGAAAAAGAAAACAAGAAACCAATGCCATTTCCAATAGCTACAAAAAATATAAAATACCTGGGAATCAATCTAACCAAAGAAGTGAAAGATCTACACAAGAAGAACTATAAAACTCTGATGAAAGAAATAGAAGAGGACACAAAAAAAGGAAAGGTATTCCATGCTCATGGACTAGAAGAAATACTATTGTTAAAATGGCAATACTACCCAAAGCAATGTACAGATTCAATGCAATCTCTATCAAAATACCAATGACATTCTTCACAGAAATAAAAAAAAAAAAAACCCTAAAATGTATGTGGAACCACAAAAGACTCCAAATAGCCAAAGCCCCCCTAAGCAAAAAGAACAAAGTTAGAGGCATCACATCATCTGACTTCAAAGTTTATTATAAAGCTACCATAACCAAAACAGCATGGTACTGGCATAAAAACAGGCACATGGACTAATGGAACAAAATAGAGAACCCAGATATAAGTCCACGCATTTACCACCAATTCATCTTTGACAAAGATGCCAAGAACTTACAGTGGGAGAGGACAGTCTTTTCCATAGATGGTGCTTGGAAAAGTGGGTAACTATATGCAGAAAAATGAAAATAGACCTATATCTCTAACTATATATAAAAATCAAATAAAATGGATTAAAAACTTGAATCCAAAACCCAAAAATATAAAACAACTAGAAGAAAACATTAGAGAAATGTTCTAGGACATTGATCTGGACAAAACTTTCTTGTGGAAGACCTCAAAAGCACACACAACCGAAGCAAAAATACACAATTGGGACTATATGAAGCTAAAAAGCTTCTGCAAAGCAAAGAAAACAATCAACAAAGTGAAGACAACCCATTGAATGGCAGGAAATACTTGTGAACTATTCATTTGACAAGAAATTAATAACCAGAATATATAAGGAGCTCAAACAACTCAATAGTAAAAAAAAAAAAACAAATTAAAAACTGGGCAAAAGAGTTGAACAGAATTAACAGATCTTCAAAAGAAGACATAGAAATGGCATACAGTTATATGAAAAAATGTCCAACATCACTAATCAGAGAAATGCAAATCAAAATCACAATATAAGTGTCATCTCACTTCAGTTAAAATAGTTTGTATCAAAAAGGCAGGTAATACCAGATGCTGGTGAAAATGTGAGAAAAGGGAACTCTTATACACTGTTGGTGGGAATGTAAATTAGTACAATCACTATAGAGAACAGTATGAAGGTTCCATATGATCCAGCAATTCCACTACTGGGTATATATCCAAAAGAAAGGAAATCAATATATCGAATATAAAGCTGCACTCCCATGTTTATTGCAGCACTATTCACAATACCCAAAATAAGGAATCAACCTAAGTGCCTACCAACGGATGAATGAATAAATAAAATGTGGTATACATACACAATGAAATATTAGTCACATAAAAAAGAATGAAATCCTGTCATTTGCAGCAACATGGATGGAACTGGAGGCCACTGTAAGTGAAATAACCCAAGCACAGAAAGAGAAAGATTGCATGTTTTTTACTCATATGCAGAAACTAAAAATGTGGATCTCATGAAGATAAAGAGTAGATTAGTAGTTACCAGAGGCCAGGAAGAGGAGTGGGAGGGGGTTTGAAGGAGGAAAAAATAATATAAATCTAATTAAACTGTACACTTAAAATGGTAAAAATGGTACATTATATATGCATATTTTAACTCAAATGTTTAAAAAACAAAAAAAAAGTTCAAGTGTTCTCTTGGCTCTGACTGTTTCTCTAATACTCACAAACAGAAACGCTTAGTCATCTTTATACTCATGCCCCTGTTTATTTTCATCTATTACAGCTTTTTTCAGTAGAGCAACATGGTTAAATTCACAGGCTGGATTTTCACTCTGGATTTACCAGTTACTACTTGATTAACCTTAGGCAATTTACTAACCTCTCCAGGCCTCAATTATCTAGTGTGTAAAGTATAAATGAGCATTATAGGATTGTTGTCAGAATTAAGTAGCACAACATAAACACAGTAAATGCTAGCTTGTGGTCAAGCTGTACTGAATAAACTGCTTACACCTGTCTCCCCTTCTAGACACCAAGCTCCATGAGAAGAGAGACCATAACTCACTCATTTTTGTAACCCCAGTGTCCACTGTGCATGTGTTGCTCTTATGGTAGGTGCTCAGCAGGTGAGCTGAGTGAATGAATGAGTGAAAGAATAAAGGAATGAACCCCATTTGGCAATCTATTTTTATGATAAGATTTGTCCATATGTACCATATCTTGAGGAGGGAACAGGTGAACCCATCTTATTGGGTTTTTTTTAGACTGTAACAGAATGAAAGTATAGAAAATTTATTTCCCCAGAAATATTTTTGAAGGTTTTAAAAACTGGCTATGACACACACACACACACACACACACACACACACACACACACACACACACACACACACACACACACACACACACACACACACACACACACACACACACACACACACACACACACACACACACACACACACACACACACACACACACACCCCAAATGTCAATATCTGTAATGAGTCTCAGCTAAAAGTTGGCTAAATTATTCTTAGCACAATAGGCTAATAGCTCCAGAATCATTAACTCAATCAAGTAAATAATATTAATTTAAAGTACTCCATAATTATATATTTACTTGATATATAATTATACACCATTAAGCAAACATACAATTAGAATTTTTTAAAAGCATGTGCTCTGTCTAAAAGGGGAAAACATTAAGGCATAAACAAAACCAACAAAATAAAAAAGGAATTCAATCACTGCAAGCTATTTTTGTAGCTCTCTGGGGTTCACAGCTTCATGCAGTAACTGACACTTCGCAATGCTGTCGCCAGTTTTCCTGAATACCTTGAACATCTCCTGGGCTTGCTTAGCATCAGAGGACACCATACAGATTTCAGGGCTGCCATGATACCACCCAGTGGGAAAAAGAGGCCAAATCATCGCTAGAGCTCAATGCCATTCAATTTTCATCTCTCCATTATCCCTTGCCCAAGATAGGATGGGCAGAAGCAGCCATTCACTAAGCATAGGAATGAAAGCTTCTACAGAGAGTATGACTTAATTGCTATATCCAGTGTTTTATGAATCATGCACCATTTTTGGATGATGGGGATAATTCAGTCAATCATTTATCGTAGCATTTTATTATTACCAATGTTAATCATAGCTACTACTTACTGAATGATGACTCTAAGCAAGACACTGCTATCAAATTTATTCCTTACAACAAACCTACAAAAAAAATTTTTAAGAGTGCTTGTTAGATAGGCACTCTCTTATTGGCATATCCATTTTACACAGGAGAAAAACGAGTCCAAGGAGAGGTAAAAGTGACTTGCCCAGGAAGAAGAACAGCTGAGATGTGAACCTAGGGTAATTTTTAAAGTCTAAAGTTTGTATACACTATATGGCTTCATCTCAGTTTAAAAAAATAAAATTTGTGCACTCTCCATTATACTACATTGTCTGATGACTGATAACAATAACTCCATCTTGCATTTGTAGAGTGGTTACAGCTTCAAGTGATGGCTGTATTTTACCAGGGTTAAGACATTCAATTCATGGAAGGCTTCATAACTAGAATGTGGGAGTCTCTGGTCCTCTGGCCCCCAGGCCAGGGATTGTTTTTTTCACTCCAGTTATTTCCTGTCCTGACACTGAGGCATGGTGGCAGAGTGAGAGATGAAGTATGAGCTATAAACTTCCCCCACTCCAGCCAATCTCCCACCAACCTCCCACCAATGCAGAAACAACTGGGAGCTGTAGCGACCTCTTTGGTGTGCTCAGGAAGAAAAAGGGGTAAAAACATTGACCTTCAATCATGAGTCCTTTAAGACACCCAAGTTGATAATACATTTTCCAAAAATCAAATTGTTCCCAAAGGGAAAGAAATCCTAGAAGATTATGTCATTTAGAAAGTTAAGAAGGTAGAGTCTAAAAGAACCAGCTGGGCTGCAGATTTCTTTGCTCCTAGAAGGACTCTGTCACCATACTGTCCTTCCTGGGTGAACAGTGGAAGGAGGAGAGACAAAGTGGCCCTAGAATAGCATTAATCAGAACTTAAGAACTCTGGAGTCAGGTAGCCTTGGTGTCCATTCATCCAGCTTTCCATTTATTGCCAACAGTAATGCCAAGAAATGTATAAATGTTCCTGATATTCTGGGGCACAGCTATAAACCTTCTATGCAGAAACCAAACCAGTGTATACACGCATACACACACATATGCATGGAGTGGATGGGAACAGTGTTTATGTTGGGGATGATGAGAAAGGTTTAAGTATACATAGTGGTGTTGGTTATACAACATTGGGAATATAATTAATGCCACTGAAATTGTATGCTACAAATGGTTACAATAAGTTTATGTTATGTATATTTTACCACAATAATTTTTTTAAAGGAGTGGAAACAGATGGTTAAGCTCTCTGAAGCCTACCAATAGATCTACATACACAGAGGAGTCATTATGAACATCTGGTTTAACTGATGCATCTTGTTGGTCTCCAGGACTTCATTGTCAGCATCAGTACTCTTATTTCCTCAAGGTGGATATTGGCTATAAAGAGTCAAAAAAAAATTAAAAAAAATAAAAACACCTGAGGTTTAATACATCCTTTGCAGTCCTGAATAGGTATTCTAGTACTTCGCTTTTGAATGCTGGGCTATGTGCTATGCATTGTTTTGAGCTGTAGCCTCTGCTAAACTGAGACTAAACGAAGTCCTATTTTAACATTCTGTGACATATGCAAGTACATAATAGAAAAATCAGGAAAACAGTATTGATCATTTCATACAATTCCTGTCAACCAATGTGGCTTCTAAGCATAAAAGTGAATCAAAATACAGAATGACAACCCTCAGAAAAGTAAAATCTTCCTGGAAACAGCCTGTCTTTGCCAACATCACTACCTACATCCTCAAATGCAGGTTTGAACATATACAAACAATCACATACTCTTCATGTAAAATGACTGAATTCAGGTTTCAAGGCACAGAGGTATATGATGTGGGCAGATCCAGACTCCCACGAGTTTATAAATAAAAAATGCCTATGACTTTATACACCCTTATGAATCTATAAATAAAACCAGTTCCATGTTTAGTATTTATGGTAGACTCTACCATCAACATTTATTAAAATAAGGTTTAATTTCAGACGTAGCACTCCACAGAACCGGAAGGAGTAAGAAATGGTTCTAGTCCTCATGAACTGAAAGGTAAAAACAAAGAAAATTTTTCTAAGTCATGCAACAATGAGATGCAAATCCATTCACAGTGTTAGTGCTGGGGAAAGAAAGGTCTAGGAGTTTGAAAAGAGATGTAGGCAAATCAAAAACAAAGGTAAGATGGAAATACTACGGCTTTGGGACTGCCTCCCTGAGATGCAACTAAGGGTAAAGCAGACAGGTCAGAGGATCCACTTGCATTCTGACAAATTGTGGGACTATCTGGGAAGAGCTAAAGATGTAGTGCAATCCTGTGTTTTAGGAGAGAGAATTGGAAAAGCCTCGTGGCATGTGGAAATCTTCTCCTTAGCAAAATTAGGCAAATAAAGAAGAAGATGGGCTGGGGGTGGTGGCTCACACCTATAATCCCAGCACTTTGGGAGGCTGAGGCAGGTGGATCACTTAAGGCCAGGAGTTCAACATCAGCCTGGCCAACATGGCAAAATCGTCTCTACTAAACATACAAAAATTAGCTGGGCATAGTGGCACACATCTGTAATCCCAGCTACTTGGGTGACTGAGGTACAAGAATCAGAACCCAGGAGGCAAAGGTTGCAGTGAGCCAAGATCATGCCATTGTACTCCAGCCTGGGCAACTGAGTGAGGCTCTTTTGGAAGGGAAGGGAACGGAAGGGAAGGGGAGGGGAGGGGAGGGAAGGGAAGGGGAGGGGAGTGGAGGGGGAAGAAGAAGAAGGAGAAGAAGAAGAAGAAGAGGAAGAAGGAGGAGGAGGAGGAAGAGGAGGAGGAGGAAGGGAGGGAGGGAGGGAGGAAGAAAGGAGGAAGGGAGAAGGAGGAGGAGGAGGAGGAAGAGGAGGAGGAGAAGGAGAAGGAGAAGAAGAAGAGGAGGAGGAGGAAGAAGAAGAGGAAAGAAGGAAGGAAGGAGAAGGGAAGAAGGGAAGGAGAAAGGAAGGAGAAGAGAAGAAGGAAGGAAAGAAGGAAGGAGACGAAGGGTGTGTGACATGGGTAGCTTTTAAGGGAGAAGGAGTAACTCATGCAAGAAGATTGTGTGTGTCTGTGTGCACATGAGAACATGCATATCCCTAGTTGGAGCATATGATTTTTGGGCAATGAAGAATGGTAAAAGATGAAGTTAGAGAAGCAGATAGAGGCTAGATCATCAAGAGCCTCACAAGATATTTTACGATTTGTATAGGCAAGAAATGACCCCACTCCTCTGATCTATATCTTTCTCCTGCTCTAAGGTCCAGCTGTCACTGGTGTCTCCCTTTACTAATCTCCCTTGGCAGGTATTGTAAATATTATTTGTACTTATCTTTAGAACGTCCTGGGTTCTCTCGCCAACTAGGCTTAGGTGTCTTGAGAACAAAAACCAAATATTTATTTTATATCTATAGTGTTTAACAATTCTTTCCACATTCATGCTTTTTTTTTATTTTTTATTTTTATTTTTGGGGAGGGATAGCATTAGGAGATATACCTAATGCTAAATGACGAGTTAATGGGTGCAGCACATTCATGCTTTTTAAAAACATTGATTATCTTGTCAGGAACTGTTGTTCTAGGTATCCAAAAAAAAAAAATGCTCCCTCCTCTTCTAGGGCAAGTAAGAGCAGCCCAGGGTAGGTATTTAATATGTAATTTCTGATTCCTTTGGTAAACCCTTAAGTCCAGTCACAAAATCTTTAGTTACACTGATAGATGCCTTTCATTAAAAACATCTTTATAGAGATTGCCTTTTATAAATATTATACAAAGAGACATCTTTATATGTATAAATGCTTCTATAATGATATTATATCTTTATTTACTTTCAGAGGGAAAATGCTCCAGATTATCACAGATCTTTCAAGGTCAAATAAAATTTCTATGAACTATTGTGTAGGATGTTCCACAGTCCTTAAATTATGAAAATAATGGCACTGACTTAGCCTCCAATCAAGAAAAACAATTCAAAAGATTTGCCTTACATTAAGAACAAAATATCTATCCACATTTTTGTTTGATGTTAATTCACTTGTTCTGAATTAGCTAATAGATGGAATAAGAGTTGGAAAGTTATTTTATTACAGAAGATTTTAAACAGATGCATTTAAAATCTTCATTATAGAATGGCAACTTAGATCAAACCACTTCAGAATGGCGTTATCAGTGCTTTATCAAAGAGTGGTCCCCGCAGCAACATCAGGAGCAGCTCCCTGGAAGCTGTTAGAAATGCAGATTCTTATGCCTCCCTTGTCCTTCTGAATCAGAAGTCTGTGTTTAACAAGCCCTCCAAGTGATTCTGATGCACACCAAATTTGAGTCTGTTCTCAGAATACGCTGAAAAAGAGGTCCCTAAAACTCTCCCATAGCTTATTGAATATTAGGGCAGGAAGGAGCCATACAAAGCATGTACACCAATTTTCTTGTGTGTTTTACAGATCTGGAAACTGAGGCCCAGAGATTATCAATGGTAACTGGAATTTGGAATGAAGTGTGTTCTAGCATCAAAGCTAAGATCCTAGATACACAGCATTGTCAACCAGCTATCATTTTACACATTTGACATCAAGTTTCACTTTTAAAGGATCCATGCATAGAAAGTCCATTCTATTTATTAATAGACCCAAATGAAGTTGCAGAACCAATCACATCTAAAGGCTAAGTCAAAAATGTTTAGAGATGTTCTTGAGAGGGGAAAAAAATGCCTTTTTTTAGTGAGTAAGTCAGAATTCAGTGGCCAGAAATATCAGGCTCAATATCAGATTCAAACCTAAGCCAACTCTCAGTTCCTAAACCAAGCTGAAACTAGGAATATTTCTTTCCCTAGTTCAAAAAACTTCTTAAAATATATTAATGGAAAGATGTTCCCATTAATACTTGTCAGTACTGGTCTATCCACACTGCCTCATCTTGATACCAAGTAGCAATAAAGAAGGGTCAAAGGCATAATTAGTGTAACAGCATGAAGGCAGCCAACTGCCCTAGCAGCAGTTCAGTCTCCAACTTAAGCCTCATGAACACTGTGCCATGGAACAACCAAGCACCAACAGACTTGAGACCCCAACTTCGATGGTATTTCATTGACAGATACAGTTTCCTGTAAGTATCCTCACCCAAGGAAAATCTTTAGGATATCTCATAGCAGCCTAATATTTTGTGGACAGAAGTGTCCAGAGTGTATAGTTTTTCAGCTTCAGATGCCTAAGGGCACGTGCTTTAAGGGTATCTCTGAGGAGGAAAAGCACCATCACGTCTTCAACAGTATGATCTCAGGGCTAAAAATCCTTACCCGGCTGTGAAACTTGGCAGTTCGATAAGACTTAGGTGACAGATTGTATACTGTGTAGTGGTCAAGATGTCTGGAATCCAAAAAGCTTCGAATGTCATCAACCTGATTCCTGAATCCTATGTCAACATTGTCCAGAGGAAAGGACATCACTAGGAGAGAGATCACACCGAAAGAAAACAGGTTAAATGTTTAGGTCTGCTGTAACGATGGGCAGCAACTGCAAACTGAGCCAAAGGATTGTTAATAAACATCAGAAACTTACCAATAATTCTGGAGGTAACATAAGTGAAGTCTAAATCTCCCTTTGTGTAGCTAAAAGCAAGACAAAAATGGGCACTCATTAAAATGATCCAAATATGCCAAGATTCTCTCTCTCAATCACTTGCGTATATGAACTGGGACACTGCTGTCCAGGGGGCATGTTTTGACTCCCCTCCAGCCCTTCTCTCTAACAAAGAAGAATCACTGAGAAAAGAAAGCCTGTGACCTCAGGGGTATAAATATGCCACTCCAACTGGTGCATTCTAATGCCCTTGTAGATGCCACTTCATGATCTGAATCAATCTCAGAATAGAAAACTCTGCTTATTTATCAACACCAATTGTTCTAGCTTCTTGGCCTACCTGGAAATATCTTCCATGATTGTAAGTGGCTAAGGGGTAGGGGAAGAAGTGGTTGAGAAAAAATAAATGACGCCATTTTTCTGCCTACCAGGCCCTGGTTGAGAATCAGAGGTAAGAATAATTTTATCTTTGAACAAAGATTAAAATTTTGATTAATATAATAGACTTGATGTTTGAATTTCTGATTTAGAACTGCATATTGTAACTCAAAGTGACCCTAGAATTTTCTAATACTAAACAATAAAAAATAACTCCTATGACCTGCTTATAAGAATTTTCATACAGTGGAAGAGTAGAAAACTTCTCTCACTGAATAAATGTTAAAGGGCTAGTAGGAAACCAAAACAAAGTTCTGATTTGATTACAATCTGTAGGTAACTCTTATTCAGATTGCACGTATATTTTAATCTCATTTAATCCCTAAACAACCCAAAGACACAAATCCTGTCAGGGTATTAAAAAAAAGCTCAAAAAAAGCTCTGAGAGGTTAATTAACTTGCCTGAGGGCTCTTAGTTAACAAGGGCAGATATGGCATTAGAACCCAAGATGTTTGATTCTAAAGACAGGGAGGGCAACCATTATACTCTAATGCGGCAATGAACTGAGTCCTCCCACCCCGTGCTTATAGCTTCTAAAGGACTTAACTTTATGTCTTCAATGACATTTCTCAGTTCATCAGATCCCATAAAATTATATCCCAAAATTGACACTCTTTGAGCCAGACAAGCAGCCAGCAGGTAACCAGATCCTTTGAGAGCATGGGGATCCACTAAATTAACTGGGAAGAATGTGCGTACCTGGTCACAGATTGTATCACCCTAGAAGATGTGTCTTTGAGGGTGTCTTTCAAGTTGTCCTTTAGGTTACTAAAGAGCCTCCCTGCACCTCCTTTTACCATGTCAAAGAGACCTCCCCCATAGCTGGGCTCCATGTCTGGAGATGAGGCACCTGCCAAAAAACAAACAAACAAACAAAAATGGCGATGGCAGAGAATCCACGGAAAACCAATCCCTCTTCATTCTTAAAACATACACAGACTGTCTTTAAGAGTCTGGGACCGATATTCCTGGAAATTGTGTTCCACTCTCAGAACTTATAGACTCTGAGTTATAGCATTGCTACTGGTCCTCAGGGGAGACCCAGGTCAGTCCCTCACTGAGTCCCAGGAACAGAAACCTCCAGTATTGCTGCCACTAGCCATGTGTGACAATTGAGCACCTGAAATATGGCTAGTCTCAACTGAAATGTGCGGTAAATATAAAACACACAACACATTTCAAAGACTTGGTGCAAAAAAAAAAAAAAAAGAATGTAAAGTATCTCAATATTTTTATACTGATTACATGTTGAAATAATAATTTAAATATATTGAATTAAAGAAATTATAGCTGTAAAATCAATTTCACCTGCTCCTTTTTACCTGTTTAGTGTGGATACTGGAAATTTTTAAGCTACATATGTGGCCTTTATTGTACTACATTTGGACAGTTCTGCTCCAGAGAGACTGCTGAGGAAGAGCAGTAGTCAACTTCAGTGAGTCCAGGGCACTCCTCGGCCCTTTGATGAAGCTGACTATATTAGAAGCCCCATTCCATGGCTGTCTCTTAAAGCACTGGTTCACTTCTATCATGAAAAACACCTTCTGAAGGGGCTTTAGTACAGCTTTTAGGCCTTAGGATGCATGGTGGCTGTTAGTGCTATCTCTCAAATATTTCAGGTTCTCTTCCCTTATAGCTTCTTAAAATTGCGCTTTTTGGCCCCTTGTGCTTAGCTCCAGTCCAGGGTTTCTCAGTCTCAGCACTATTGACATTTTAGGCTAAATACTTATTTGTTGTGTGTGTTTTGAGGGGGCTGTCCCTGTGCACTGCAAGGTGTTGAGTAGCATTTCTGGCCTCTATTCACTAGATGCCAGTAGCACCTGCCCCAACCCCAACTCCACCTCTGAGTTGTGACAATAAAAAATGTCTCCAGAGATTGGCAAATATCCCCTAGTGGGGGCAAAATTACCCCTGGTTGAAAACCACTGCTCCAGCCTATGTGTGTGAGGGGAAGTGCCGTGTATCACAGTGTATGTTGTGCATCACTTCCAGGGTACATTTAACTGTTAATGTGATATTCTCCGTAGTTTTTCTCTCTCTCTTTCTCTCTTTCTCTCTCTCTCTCTCTCTCTGTATCTCTCTCTCTCTCTCTCTGTATCTCTCCCTCCCTTTGCCATAGCAATCAGCAAGGTTGGTTGGAGACTGTGGCTGCTCTGTCCAGTACTTCTGGGTCCCAGAGAAAGGAGCTATGTGGCAGATGACCTTTGATGACCCAGGTGACCTTTGATGAATATTTGGCATGAGTAAGTAATATGGTTTGGTTCTATGTCCCCACTCAAATCTCATCTCAAGTTGTAATCTCCACGGGTCAGGGGAGGGACCTGGTGGGAAGTGATTGGATAATGGAGGTGGATTTTCCCCATGCTGTTCTCGTGACAGTGAGAGATCTGATGGTTTTAAAATGTGGCACTTCCGTCCTTGCTCTCTTTCTCTCTCCTGCCATCATGTAAGATGTGACTTGCTTCCCCTTCACCCTCTGTCATGGTTGTAAGTTTCCTGAGGCCTCTACAGCCATGTGGAACTGTGAATCAATTAAACTTCTTTTCTTTATAAATTACTGAGTCTCAGGTAGTTCTTTAAAGCAGCGTGAAAACAGACTAATACAGTAAGAAACACCTATTTGTTAATAGAAGCCACCGATCTTTTGGGAATGTTCATAACCAAAGCACAACCTAACCTATGCAGGCTGATACAGGAAGGAAGCAGGAATCTGTGTAGAGGAGGTGGTTAATGTGAACAGTGGCCAGGTAGGGCTTTAAGGCCTAGCAGTCAAGAGCGTGAGTCATTCTCACCTGGGTTCCTGCCCAGCTTTGCTACCCCTAGCTGTGTGACCCTGGAAGTCAGTCTTTCTAAGTCTCTTTCTTCCCATCTGTAAAATAGGGGTAAAAATTGTGCCTACTCCACAGGGAAAAATTAAATAAATGCGTATAAAGCTGTTGGCATGGTACCTAATAAATCTAGGGGTCAAGAGAACATAGCTAAACTCTATTATGTCACATCCTGAAATTCCTGTATTGATGGTATTTTTAATCTTTGTTCACTTTCCAACTATATGATGACAAAAGACAAGAATGGCATCTATTCCTTTTCAAAAATTGCCATATATAAGATTTTCAAAATAAAGAATAATAAAAATGTTCACGTAATAGGCACTATAATTGCTAACTTATATATAACAATTACTATCTGGTAGGTATTTTTCTAAGCATTTTATCTATATTCACTCATTTAATCCTCATAGCATCCCAATGAAATAGATAATATTATTATTCCTATGTTATAGATCAGAAAACTGAGGCACAGACGTTAAGAAACTTGTCTAAGAGCATACAAGCTAGTGAATATTTATTTACCAGCAGAGTTGAGATTGAGCCCCAGGCAACCCTTCCAATCACATCCCACTTTCTTCTCCTAATATCAGCCTGAATTTTATATTTATCATTCCAATTAATTTCTTCAAACTTGTATTACATATGTTTGTATCCACAAAAAATGTATTAATATTATTTTCCAAGATTTCAAGCTGTACATAAATGGTTTTCTATTTGCATAAGTTTGCAACTTTATTTTTTTCACTTACTTTTGTTTAAAATTCATCTATGCTGGTACCAAATGCAGCTTTAGCTCAATTAATGTGTGTATCAATTATCCCACTGATGGACACGTAGGCTATTTGTTATAATAAGCAACACAGTGAGGAACACATGACTTTGATAACATACATAAGACTCTCTCTAGATTATACCTACAAGCAGAATTTGCCAGTAAATAAGGTATGTACATCTTCACATAACTAGATATTGACAAATCATTCTCCCAAGCAGTCACAGCAATTTAAATTCCTACAACTAGTACATATGTGTTCCTTCACTCTATATTCTCCTTAACAGTATTGTCAGACTTTTACATTTTTACCACTTTGTCAAGTATAAATAAGTATCTCACTTTGGTGCTATTTTGGTAATCTCCCTGATTACAAGTGAGGTGAAGTATCTTTTACTGTGCTCACTGGCCAGGTGGCTGTTCTTCCAATCATATTTCATGTACCAGTACACTCCTACATGCCATTTAGATGTTCATACATATATCTATACATACTTGTTGACTGTCATGTTCTTCCATCCTGATCTTAAGAGCTACTGATACCTAACAGATGTCTAAGTCACCATTAGACATCTATTAGAAAATGAGGCTCTGTTAGAAATTGCAAAGAACATTGAATACTGGTAAACAAACAATGAATGGACATATGGACAAACATTAATCATCTCTACCACTAACTGAGCTCTCCAATGCAACAGGAACTGTGCTCAGACCTTTTTGATAGTACAGTTTCATATAGCGGGAGAGTGGAAGTGGTTATTATCCCGTTTACAGATGAAGCAGTGGAAGCTCAAAGAAGGAAAGTAACTCACCAAAGAGTCCATTTAACAAGTGGAAGAGTCAGCGATTCAAACCCAGATCTGTGCAATTCCAAAGCCTTGCTAATCTACCATTTCACACTATTCTACATCTTCACCCAGCTCAGGATTCCAACAACTATAATCAAGATGAGCCTTACCTGCCTATACACAACTGCCTCTCTCCTATTCCCTGCTCTCCTCCACCTCCCACCCACACACCTTTCATCTGGCTGCTCTCAGCGGCAGATGTCCCTACAATAAGCACCCTCATAAATCACTGCATGCCAGGCAAACCAAGTCAATCTCATTACGCAGGCAGCCGAGCCTCTGTTGCCCCTACTGCTTCACAGACCTGAATAAAAGGCCAGGAACAGGTCTAATGGGCAGCTCCACAGACTACGGCTAGTGTTACAAATCTGAGAATGCTCTCTTGTGTCCTGTTTCATATGAAATAGAGCACATTATTTCCCTGTAAACACACCCCACCAAGTAAAAATTTGTATCGTGTTTTTGTTTTAAATATAGTGAGGATAGAGCAGCATAAAATGTTTATAATTCTCCCATTTCCATCCCTGTAACATTTTCATGTGTTCAGCCTGAACACACCTTTGATATATAACTGTTTAAGAGATGACACCAAATTGATTGGATGTCTCTTCAACTCTCAATTTTATGCTGGAATAGAACTACAAGGCACCAGCCTATTAAAAGATATAAATATCCTTGATTATCTAAAAATCAGACTCTCGCCATCCCTCAGGCTGCATGCTCTGCTCATTAGAGCTTTAGAATGCTGCAGAAATCAGAACAACTTGCCAGAGTCCATCTGTAACCTTCACATATTCAAATTATACGTTGAACTGGCAAGGCCACACAAAAAAGAAGAGGGGCATTATTTGACGTTGCTCTACTGGTTCTTTTAGGTAGATATTCTGGCTTTCCCTGATGAGCCACATAAGTGCCAAAAGTACAGATTCTGCAAATATTTTAGCCTCAGCTAGTTAAGAGAAAGGGCAGAGAGGTTTCAAAATATGGCACAACGAAGAAGAAAATGGTGCAATGAGAAAGAAATGCAGAAGATAAACAATGACCACGGTAGATCAAGGGGTAACAAACTGGATCCCGTGGGCCAGATCCAGTCCACGGCCTGTTTTTTTTACAGTCTGTGAAATAAAAATGGCTTTTACATTTTTAAATGATTGAAAAAAGTAGAAAGAAGAATGATGTTGCATAACATGAAACTGATATGAGGGTCAAATTTCAACGTCCAGAAGTAAAGTACCCTTATGTGTTTACATCTTGCCTATGGTTGCTTTCATGCTACAATGCAGAGTTAAATAGTTGTGACACAGATCTTACGGCCCACAAAGTCTAAAGCATTTAGTCTCTGGCCCTTTACAGAAAAAGTTTTCCAACCCTTGCATCAGACAGTTAACACCACTTGTGTTCTTAGGAATGCAGAACTTGCTACCTCCAACACCTTTCTAAATACTTTGGCTAAAATGGCACCCAGTGGAAAGAACACTCTGTGCTTACTAAGGGTCCTCAGGGATTTGAGGGTGTAAGAGAGTGGAGGTGAGGACATCAGAGTTGAGAGAGCATGTGAGTGCCATCCAAAGAGAAAGGTCCAGGACTGCCTCTAAGGCTCCAAGTAGATTCTTGTTTCAATGATGTCTGTGGTGTGAAAATCTAAGCCCACCAAAGACAAACATCAGAGAATTGCACTTTTACCTCTGAGTCACTTTAAGGGTGTAAGAAATAAGTTTTCCTTGGGATTCCTAATGTTTGGGAAACTAGAAGCAGTATCCTATTCCTTCCAAGTTGTAGGAACCTGACTAGTTCTTGCTGTCAAGAGTGACACAAAATTTGTGTTTCCTGGGAGAGAATTTCTGTCTTCCACCAGATTGCTAGTTAGCTGTTTGATCATTTATTTGTATCGAGCTTCATTCCAAAAGAGATTTAAGATGATTCAATAGTCATTTAGATATTATATAAAGAAGATAAATACAAATGCTAGGGCTTGTCTTAACTGCCTTAATGTAACTGAAAATATAAAAAAGTAAGTGTGGCTGCTTTTCATAAACATTTTATTGATTTCTTAGCCATGGACAAAACACTGTGAGAAGTGGTATAGAAGGAGAAGGAGTGTCCATAATGCATAGTGATCATCCCCTCATATGCTTATTCAGTATATGCCTATGGCACCCTGGGCTGTGGATAATTCCATCTGGTCCCCTAAGAAGAAATGCTCCCCCATAAAATACTGTCATCAAAAGAAGGATGGTATGCAAAAACTTACCAAAAAGAGACGTTCATCAAGATAGTGTTTACCATGGCAAGAGGCTATAAGTGATGTATTTTTTTCAATAGTAAGGGAATTGGTTAAATATCTCTAATAACACCATATAGGTTAGCTACTAAAATCATTTTGCAGAAAAGTACAGATGGGCATGGCAAAGGCTAAATGAAAAATAAGCAGGCTACAACACATAATCCACTGTACAATCTTACTTTTGTAAAAGAAAACTATCTCAGTTTAGAGAAAGAATTCAGAGGATATAATAAACATAAAATAATAACAACTCAAACCTACTGAATGCCTACCACATACTAGGCCACTGATCTAAATTTTTTGTATGTAGTAACACATTTAATCTTCACAAATACCCTATGAAGGCAATACCATTGCTATCTTCATCTTATACACAAGGAAACTGAAGCAAAGACACAGCAGTGATTCACCCCAGGTCCTACAGTTAGTAAGCCAGAATTTGTACCCATGCAGGCTATTCTAGAGTCCAGGCTTTTATCCACTACATTTTCAAAACAGTTATAGTAATTATATTTAATTATATCTGGGAGAATGATGAGTGATTTTTGTTTGTTTGTATGATTATATTTTCTAAATTTTCTGCAAGTTACATTCATTAGGTTTTTTTTGTTGTTGTTTGTTTTGTTTTTGAGACTGAGTCTCGCTCTATCGCCCAGGCCAGAGTATAGTGGTGCGATCTCAGCTCACTGCAACCTCTGCCTCCCAGGTTCAAGTGATTCACCTGCGTCAGCCTCCCAATAAGCTGGGATTACAGGTGCTCGCCACCATGCCCAGCTAATTTTTGTATTTTTAGTAGAGATGGGGTTTCGCCATGTTGGTGAGGCTGGTCTCGAACTCCTGACCTAAAGTGATCCGCCGGCCTTGGCCTCCCAATGTGCTGGGATTACAGGCATGAGCCACCGTGCCCGGCCACATTCATTAGTTTTACAATTAAAAATATGTTATATAAAATAAAGAGCCAAGTGCTATGCTATTCAAGTTGGATATGTCCTTCCTCAACAGCTGTAGCGACGTCCTTCCTCTTGCGTGATTCATCACAGTTCACAGCCACACAAGTTTCTCAGCTGGCCTGGGAGAGGCAGGCAAAGGCTGCCAACAGCCCTCCAAGAGCCTGTGCGCCTCCCTCATTCCGAGCAGGCTAGGGGCTTGCCAGGAAGGAACATCCTTCTACACTTGACTTATTCTAAGATTTCAGACCCAGCTTCATCACAGTGGTAACTGTCTCAGCTCCAGCATCAATACTGAAGATGATCTAATATGCTGGGGACAGGGAGGAGATGGGCAGCAACTTGGCACCAACTGCAGTTCTTGCTCTCAAGAACTCAACCAACACTTGGTACCAACTGCAGTTCTTGGGACATCAGCCTTCTTCAGTGAGTCCTCTGGGACTCCACAAAAACACTTCCACAGAACATTGCTTTTCCTCTTTCCAGAATGTTTTCATCATCCAGGTCTAATAAAGTGAGTTAGTATCCCATAGTGTTCAGGATCAGCCTTTTGGAGAGATGACTGATAAAGTGAACTTGGCATTAGAATCATGTCATATTCATGTTCCCATTCACCAGTGGGCATTTTTCTCAGTGGTTAAGAGTCACAATGTTAAAAATGTCTTGTCCTGGCTTCTATAAAATTGACAACTGTGGGATAGAAATCCCTGAAACTAAAGTGACTCTGTAGAGATGCCCCACTCTAGGGAAAGGCCATTCCTTCACAGTGCTTGGCAAAGGGCAAGGAGGGAACTAGTGTCATTATCACAAAGGGCTTTGTCATCCTTCTTTATAACAGATTTTTCAGCTCTTGGCTCCCAGCAGTTAGAGAAATGGATCATATGGGCATAACAAGTAGATATACCATGGAAAAAGCCACTGCTTTGGCTCCAAAGGCTGCTTACGTCTCATTCCCCATTCATCTCACTCCAGGAAAGCTTTGAGGAAACGTAATAGACTTTGAGAAGAGAGGTCTCAGACTTGAGACTTGGTTTTTCTGCTTAAAAGCTGTGTGACCTTGAGTATGTCATTTTACTCCTCTAGGCCTCCTTCCCCCCACCAACTCCCCACCCTATAAACTGGAACTAATTAAGAACAAAAACTTTTCTACATGCCTCATGGCATCAACAGGATCAAATAAGACCATGCATGACATTGTGATTTTTATGTAATGAGATCTTCTAAAATGACCAGAAATTTTTATCTTTTTAAATTTATTTTATTTTATTTTACTTATTTATTTATTTATTTTTGAGACAGAGTATTATTCTGTTGTCCAGGCTGCAGTGCAGTGGTGCAGTCTCGGCTCACTGCAACCTCCACCTCCTGGGCTCAAGTGAGTCTCCCACCTCAGCCTCCCGAGTAGCTGGGATTACAGGCATGCACCACCACACTCAGTTAATTTTTATATTTTTTGTAGAGACAGGGTTTCACCATGTTTCCCAGGCTGGTCTCGAATGCCTAACCTCAGGTGATTGGCTGGCCTTAGCCTCCCAAAGTGCTGGAATTACAGTTATGAGCCACCATGCCTGGCAGAATTTTTATTTTAATTCTTAGAAATTCAGCACTCATAGTACATGATTCCAAGGAATGCCTCCCACAAATGGCTGGGAATCCAACTAGAAATTAAAATTTCAGAGAAAAAAGATAACATTTAGCAAAATAACAAATCAATAACCGCTATGCCAAACAAGAGGTTAGGCATTACAGAAGGCAACCTGTATTCAAATACAGGCTTTATGTCAGCTTCAGTTCAGCCAGAACTGATCTGGATCCCACCTCTGCTATTAGCTGGATATATAGTCTAGAGAAGTCTTGATTTCCTTATCTGTAGAATAGAAATATTAATAGAACAGCCACAAAAAAATGTTGCCTCTAGCAAAGTCACGCAGCCTTGGCCAAAAAAAAAAAAAAAAAAAAAGCCATGCTGTTCCATTTCAGGGTTAACAAAGCCAGACTGGAGATGTGTCTGGCAAGCCTCCCTAGGGTAAGAATCTCCTATTGGTGCATCCAAGCTATGGCCCATGGAAACTCTTCACTTTTGATAGTTCAGAAGAACAAATGTTTAACAGAAGTGAACCTCTTTATCACTCTGAAGTTTCTGCTTCTCATCTTGACGTGACCTGGTGCCTGGTGTGAGGACTTATTGTGAGCTATTTGCAGGACTAATATTCAGGTTCACTCAGATTCAGTAGTACTGGTTTTTGATATATTACAATACTTCTGTACTAGGTGGCACGTTGTACAAGCTACAGCTATGGCCCTGGACACAGCTGCTCAACAGACCAAGAGGGCAGAAGCACGGGCATGTGTAGCATCCATGGAAGGCTCCAGGGGAGCTAAGCACTGGCAGGCAGAGGCCACAGAGCAGGTAGTGCCAATGAGTCAGGCTTTCTGGTTTCAGGCCACATAGGAAGCACAGGCATCCAAGAGCATCACAGCTCTTTACAAGACAACAGCACACCCAGCCCTCTTTGTACTGCAGTAAAGTGCCAGGGCCCTTAGGATAATCTTTTTTTTTTTTTTTTTTTTTTTTTTGAGACAGGGTGTGGCTCTGTTGCCCAGGCTATGCAGTGCAGTGGCCCAATCTTGGCTCACTGCAACCTCCGCCTCCCAGGCTCAAGCGATCCTCCCAACTCCACCTCCTGAGTAGCTGGGACTACAGGGGTGCACCCATGCCTGGCTAATTTTTGTATTTTCTGCAGCAACGGGGTTTCGCCATGTTCTCAAACTTCTGAGCTCAAGTGATCTGCCTGCCTTGACCTCCCAAAGTGCTGGGATTACATGTGTCAGCCACTACGCCCAACCAGAATAATCAATTTAATGGGGAAGTTGCTGGAAGGTTTGGCTGGCATTCCCTATGTCAAACCATGGCCCAGAAATGGAGATCATTTAGCTAGTAACAAGAATACTCTTCAGAATGTCCAAAAATCAATTAAAAAATTGGAAATTAGAGTGATAATTTGTGCTATAAACAGTGATAATATACATGTGCTTGTGTGTATTTATTTACAGAATAAAAGGGGGTTATATTTTACATCGATATATATTGATTTCTATATTATGCTAGTGTGCCAGTTATTAAAGCTTTTGTCATCACTACAGACACCAAGAAATCTGTATGTGCACTATTTCCACACTCACTTTTCAGGACGTTAATGGGAAGAGTACTAGACTATGATGGCTCAGCTATTTCCCAAGCTATGGGAGAATCACAAACTCAAGGTCTCAAAGAATATAAACATAGGAGAATGAATTAAGTGATTTCCTAAGTCCCCTCCACTTTTAAAATTCTTTAACACTATCATCATCCTCATACAAAGGCCATCTACTAAACATGTACTCCAGGCTAGACACTCAGCTAAGCAGTTTCCATAAACAACTAAATTAGACCCTTGCACTAAGCACAGTGGCAGGTGAGAGTCCCACTGAGGAAACTGAGGTTTTGGTGAAGTTTAGTAACAGTCACAACAGAATGAAATGAAGCTAGGTTTGGCTGGACCCAAAGCCTCTCTGCTCTTATTCACTTCCCCATCCTGCCTCTTTCAAGAGGTACTTTTTGTCTGTCATGCCTCCATTCTCCCACCTCATTCTGTCCCTCTATCCTAGGACTCAGAGCAGTCAGCTTGCATTATAATTACTTGTGAATGAGTCTACCTCCCCTCAACTCAATTACTTGCTATTGAGTCTTCAATAGCAAGAAGCATGTTTCATGCCTCTTCACAGTCCCCTAAGTACAATATATGGCACACAGTAAGCACTCAATAAAAGTATGTGAAACTGAGCTGCTATGGAATGCAATAATCAAAGAGAAGATGGCAGAGATGGCAAGGAAGACCAAACAGATCAACTTTGGCAGTGACCTGGTTTTGCTTAACTGTAGGTAGCAAATATGACCAGATGCTTTCACTGTTTCACTGTCTCCTCAAGCTTTTCAGAATTTCTGATTGCAACACTGAACCCACTGAGAAAGCCTGCCTAAAAGATGGAGATTTCATGAAATACAACATGAGCTTTATTGTAAAGAAGGCTAATATTTGATGGGAAATGTTTATCTTCAAAGAGATAGAGGAGCTAATTAAGAAACCAATACTAGCTCCTCTTTCCCAAAAGGATCGACAACATGAAAAAAGACTGATAAGAGTAGAAAAAATGAGAAATACAAAGTAATGACTCCATTGAAACCAAAATGGACTCTGCATATAATAAAGATAGGGCACAGTGTTCACAACCAGGCTGTTGATGCTAGGGGAATTCCAGCCAAATGGATGTAACATATTTTGTTCCTTCAAGAATCAAATAAATCAGGCTACAGGTGCCAATCCAAATTCTACTCAATAAACTCTCATATAAAACTTTACATGGATATTGCTTAATTTGATTCAACAGACAAAGTAAGTACTTATGATGTGCCAGGGAAAAGGGGTCTAAATAAGGAATCTTTACTCTTCAACACGTGGACCAAATAAAAAGGTTCTGCATTATGAAATAATAATAATCAAATCTATTCAATGAGATCAGAATCCTCAATAGAAACCTGAAGAAATAGAAAGGGTTCTGCGCACCACATGGAACTTCAACTCCAGAAAGTGAGGGGCCATCAGTTGTTTTTTTTCTCCCTTCTCTAATCAAAAGATCAGGGCTTAAATTGCATAAAATGGACTATGACATTTCCCTCTTAATTACCACCCTGGAACAGAGACAATGTCCTTGCTGTTATCTGACCTTGTCTATGATAGAGAATAGAGATAGCAGAGGACTGATGGTCTGCTTAAAGAAAACTGCAAAGAGAAAAATAAGGCAAAAATTTTCTGTTCGACATTTCAGTCCCATTTAAGAGAGACAGGGGAGACAATATAGGAACCAAAGGGCAACTGAGAGAACTCTATCAGTCTTCCCAAACAACCCCCCATATACAGGTAGAATTTTAGAAAACCAGTGTGCTTGTTATGCATATGCAGCTCTAAGAAGCGTTTTCTCAAGCTCCTCCCCTTCCATCAAGATTGTCTTCTCTTAGCTCCAAGACAGAAATTCTGGAGCTGCCATTGCAAGCCAACTTCTGAGAGAAAGATCAAATTATTGTTCTCCAGAAAAGTAGCAGTGGTTGTGGATGAATATTGTTTGTTGTTTACAAGATCAAGGTAAGTGTATATATGCTATGTGCTACATACAACACACACATGTGCTACACATATACCAAAGTGGCCTTACTATATGTTAGGCACCATGCTAGGAATATACAGTATCCCACACATTAAAACTGAAATATATTTTTGCTCTTATTTTTCAGATAAGGAAACTGTGTCTCAAAGAGGTCAACTCGTGCAAGCAGGCAGGCTCTGTGGCACAAAGGATAGTGCATTGGACTTCTAGCCTAAATCAAAAGAGAGTCAAAGAGGTCAATTCATTCACCAGATTACTTAGTTAGGATATATCCAAATGTCGGTGTGAAGACAAGACCCATGTTTTTTTCATTTCATCAGGCAGAGTCAGGAACATAACAGTCAGAGAGCTGGAAGCCCCCCTTGGACAATGAGAGGAAAGAACCCAGACTCATAACACTTTAATACTCAATTGAATATTAGCAATGTATCCCTATGCCTCAAATGGATGCACCAGGAAAATAAAATGACTTCCCCAAATCATTGCCATGACTTCACTTTTTGAAAAAACAGCTTTATTGACACATGAAATTTACATATAGAACTACATATTGAAAATGTTTATAAGGCCGGGTGCAGTGGCCCACACTTGTAATCCCAGCACTTTGGGAGGCTGAGGCGGGTGGATCACCTGAAGTCAGGAGTTCAAGACCAGCCTGGCCAACACGGTGAAACCCCATCTCTACTAAAAATACAAAAAATTAGCTGGGCATGGTGGTGGACGCCCGTAATCCCAGCTACTTGGGAGGCTGAAGCAGGAGAATTGCTTGAACCTGAAGGCAGAGGTTGCAGTGAGCCGAGATTGCGCCACTGCACTCCAGCCTGGGCAACAAGAGCGAAACTCCATCTTAAGAAAAAAAATATATATATAACTGTGTGTGTATACACACATGTATGGATGATTCATTCTTGCAGTATATTTGATCAATGATTCTGCTGTGGTGTGGTATTCTATTGTGCATTGTCTATACACAAGATGGTGAAAACACACAGTACAACTCAGCACTGTAGCAAATATATGCATACACATACACCACACTCAAAGGGATCTCACACCAAGAAACATTTCAGATAAAAGTCCTTTATCCTTTGCTAAATATAAAATATCTAGACCTCCTGGAGAGTAGAGATCCTCTGACAATTCCTCAGAAAGCTGGGGCTACTTTGAACACTTTATATCTACTTTAAATAATTTACATCAGCAGTTCTAAAATATGATCCCACAACCATCAGTTTCAGAATTATCTGGGGTCTTTACTTAAAATGCATATTCCTGATTTCCACTTCCAACCATGATAATGGTATTGGACTTGAGCTCCTGTGATAAACTAGATAAGTTATATAAAACATCTGTTTTTTAGGCATTAAACAACAGTCTAAAAAGGACTGAGATCTTTGAAAGAAAGAAACCACACAAGGTGAGCCTCACAGTTGCTCCAGCTTTTTGTCTGGAAGCACTTTCCTGTTACCATACAATGATCTAGAGCCCAAGTAGAAGAGTGGTCCCCTGCGCTGTGAAGGCAGGGATCAAAATACAAAAACTACTAAGAAGCAGGAATATGTGGGACAATATAAAAGAAAACAGGGAGAGGCACAGTGTGGACACAGGGATTAGGGGTGCTGGAGGGATAGGAGGGAAAAGACTGCATGGAAATTCACCCTGAGTCCTTAGCTGAGGTCTGGGCTGTGAATATAGAGAGTAAGACTTCACAAGGCCCAGCAGATACTGCCTGATGCAGGGTTGAGAACTAAACCAGCACTATACACCATTACAAATGGTGGCATATGTTGGAGCTCTAGCATAGCCAAAATGGAAAGCTCTTGCTGAGCACCTCAGGCATTTAGCTGGATATTCAGTGTTTCTGTACCAGAAAGGCCACATCACGCTAGGAATAAGGACTACATCCTGGAATAAAGTCTGCATTCCTAGTACTAAGTTGAAAACCACAACAGACTCATTTTTAACAAAGAATAAAATCAAGCCTAATGACCAGAAGGATATGTCAGTAATTTAACTGTCTTCCAGAATAAAATTTAACATGTTTTCAAAGAAAATGGTAATTCAGACTTCCAACAAAGTATCATCACAATGTTTATCATACAATAAAAATAAAACTACAGATATAAAGGAGCAGTAAAAATTGAACAATAAAAGAGCAGTAAATATAAATAGAACCTGAAATGCTTCAGATATTGGAATTAGTAGACAAGAACTTTAAGCTTATTAATATGTTCAAAGGCTTAAACAAAGAGGTAGTCTTAATGAGCTAACAGCAAAGAATATTTTAAAAAAGAAGAAGAAAATTGCAGAATTAAAAAGTATAATATCTGAAATGAAAATTTTGCTAAATGAGCTTAACAGAAGATTGGAAACTGCAAAAGAAAATGTTATGAACTTGAAGGCAGGTCAACAGAAATTAAAAACAGAGTCTCAGTGACCTGTGAGACAACATCATGCAAGCAGTTTACCATCATGTAAGCAGAGTCTAAGAAGGGACGCGGGAAGAAAATGGAGCAGAGAAAACTATTTTATTTCCAACATTTGGTGGAAAAAAGTTCAACTCAAAATGAAAATGTCTCAACCTCGGCACTTAGCACTATTGAATTGTAAATTGGATAATTCTTTGTTGTGGGGGCCTGTTGTGGACATTGTAGAACTTTTAGCAGCATCCCTATCCTCTATTAACTAATTTCAAGTAATATCCTCTCCTATCTGAACTCTAAGCAAAGACAACCAAAAATACCTCCAAACATTGCCAAACGTTTCCTAGAGAACCAACATTGTTCCTGGTTAAAAACTATTGCTGCAGATCCAAGTAACTTAGCAAACCCAAAACAGGATAAATATACAAAGAATCAACTTAGACACATCAGAATAAGACTGCCAATGAGAAAAAGAAAAAGAAAATCTTAGTAGCTGATAGAGAAAAAGATATATCACATATAGAGGAACAAAAATGTCAATAATGGCTAACATTCATCAGAAACAATGGAGGTCAGAAAACAATGAAATGAATATTTTTTAGAGTGCTGATAGAAAAAAACTATCAACCAAGAACTTTGTAGACAGCAAAAAATCCTTTCAAAACAAAATTTTATATTAAAAACACAAGAAAATGTGTTGCTAATTGACCTGCATTACAAGAAATGCTAAAGGGAGTTCTTCAGTCTTAAGGGCAATGTTACCAGATGAAAACTCAGATCTGTAGGAAAGGATGAAGTGTACCTGAAATGGTAAATGTCTGGGTGAATATAAAAGATTATGGTTTTCTTCTCTTAATGCATCTGAAAGATCACTGTTACAAGCAAAAATAACAACATTGTATTGTGGTGTTATTTTACACAGATGAAAAATATATGACAAAATAGCACAAAAGATGGGTGGAAGGTAAGTGAAATTTTACTGCTATAACATTCTCTTATTTTATTTTAAGTATACAGTGATAAGCGAAGAATAAATATGCAATCTCTGGAGAAACCACATACCAAAATATATATATATATACACATATATATTTTTATATATGTATTTACATATATTTTATATATATTTACATATATATTTATATATATTTATATATATATACACATGCACACACAAATATACGTACCACATATACATATAGCCAAAAAGCCAGAAGAATTAAAATTTCATATTAAAATATATGCTTAATCCTAACAAAGCAGAAAAGAATAGAAAAACTAAAAACAGAAGCAATAGTTAGAAACAAATAACAAGAGAGCAGACTTAATCCCAATTATATTAATAATTATAATAACTCTAAATAGGCCAGATACTATCATTAAAAGACAGAGATTATCAGACTGCATTAAAAAAAACACAAATCATATGCTGTCTACAAGAGATGTACTTTAATTACAAAGTTACAGATAGGTTAATAGTAAAGGATGAGAAAATATTAATCATACAGTAAGCAAAAGAAAGCAGGTAGGCCTATATTAACATGGTACAAATTAATTTCAAGACAATATTACAGAGTTAAGGAATAATGTTTCATAATAATAAAGGGTCAATTAATTATTCCATAAGATATCATTCTAAATGCATGCACAGCTTCTAAGTATATGAAGCAAAAATGAATAGAAAAGTAGAAATAAAGGGACAAACCCACAATCACAAATGCAGACTTTTTAAGAACAAGTAGACAAAACATTGGTATGGGAAGAAAACATTTGAACAACAATACTACATTGCCCTAATTGACATTTATAGAATACTGCAACCAACAACTGAAGAGTATACCTTATCAAGTGTTTACATATGCTGGGGCATAAAATAAGTATCAACAAATTTCAAAAGGTTAAAAAATGCGTATTTCTGGGTGTCAGTTAAGAGTCATTGAAATGCTTTAAGGCATAATGATGAAATTAAGGCTCAAGTCACTTAGCTTGCTAGTAGCTGGCAGGGCAAGGAAATAAATATTGCTCTAACTGCAAATGGTGTGTCCCTTTTGCCATATGCTTGAATAGAGCCTAGACTGGGGAAGATAAGGCAAACATACGAATCACCAGAAAATGCCATCCTTAGTCCAATAAGGCTGTCTGCATTGCCATTGGTCATTCTCTGTTCAAACTCTGCTGTACTATGCTAAAAACTAGGAGCTCAATTACTTGAGAAAAATCATGTTGAAAACTTCATACAAAACCATACATCAGAGAGCTCAAGGGAGGGAATCGACCAATATATGCAACAAGGAATCCTGAGATTTTGGAACTGGAAGTACAACTGGTCAAGAAAATCTTCATTTGTGTGTGTGTGTGTGCATGCACATGTGTGTGCGCACATGCATGTGTGTGTGATTGCAGGGTTGAGGGGAGGGAAGAAAACGGGGAAAAGAGGTAAAAAGCAGAGACATAAATTCCAGTTTCTGCTTTATGAAGAAAGGTTTCATTCAGATATAAATATAAACATTACCTATATTTTGTTATATTTTATACATTAAAATATGCTGCATTACACAATAATATCGCATATATCTATAATATAGAAGACAATCATAATCAGTGTGGAAAATTTGGGCACACTTAAGGACATATATAAAGCGCATTAGAAAGAAACCAAATGGCTGGGTGAGGAGGATGGAATTGAGGCTGACGAAGTAAAAAAAAAAGAAAATTTTCAGTAAAACCAGACGGGGCCTTGTGCCGTATAAAGACTGCAAAGCAGTATGATTAACTCACTTCTCTGCCCCTGAGGTCTACTGAAACCAAAGAAGATGAAATTAAGACAGAGAAGAAAATAAACAAGGGTACCACTGTTAACATTTTGGAGACTATATATCCTTACATTCTTAGTTCTGTTTTTGTGTATACGTACACATACACATTTTGTGTTGTGTGTCCACATACATAGAAATAAAGATGATATTGTGTATAGATTTGGACCTGCCATATTTCCACTTAGCAATGAAATGTAGTCTTCTAAGTCATTAGTATTTTTTCTCTCATATCTCTCACAGGGCTGCATCATAATTATTAGTTGATTTTCTACTGTTTAGACACACCAAGAATTATTATAAAGTTGCATATAAAGTAGATAAGCATTCTGAGGAGCTTATTTCCAGCCTATGTATGTCTGTGTGTGTGTGGCAGGCAGGGGTGGCGGAGTGGGGGTGGTGTTGAAGGTTGTTGGAAATAGGAAAGAGGATGGCTTATGGCAGAGGTGATGTCTGAATTGCAGTTTGGATGGAAATGGGCTGAAGGGCATTTTAGTCCATTATTTAGTACAAAATAATGCTGGAGAGCAAGCAAAGGTTAAGAGAACATCATGTCAAGGACAGACATAAAAGTGAAAGGATCATAACTGAGCTCTGATTATAAGCGTACTAGGGAACATGCTAGGCTCACCTGGCACTAAAAGATGAATATTACAGTCTCCCCTAAGCAGATGAGGAAGGGTGGGGCAGGGGTCTCTGAAAAAGAAAGTAATTTGCCTAAGGCACCAACTATAATAAATACTGGAACCAGGATATAATGCAGTTTCCTCAGGGAACTAGAGGGTGTGTTAGAGAGGGATGGAAGGTAAGACTGGGAAGGTGAGTGCTCCTCAGACCTCAGAAGGTCAAGCTAAAAAGTAAGAACTTTTACCAAATTCTCTTACTCGCTCACACTGAGATATGGAATGACCAAAAAAATGGATTATCAGCAAATTTCCAACAAGCTGTTCGCAGAGCAGATTAATATTGCCTGAGACAAGTGGATTTCCCCAGGGATAGCACACTCTTTAGGGCATATTTCAAAAGCAAGTATTCCATCCCAAGCCAGCCGAAGAAGATTTCAAGGCAGTCCTTCAGCATCTAAATTATCAGATAATTGTATTAGTAGGAACCTCCAATAGGTAGTCTCTAGTAAGCCATGCCAGGCATAAAAAAGTTCAATGAGGCTAAGCAAACCCAGTGAGGACACTTCTAAATGCTAACTACACAGGGAGGCAGATACAGTCTGAAGGTGAATCCTAGGAGAAAACCCAAAAAACCCACAGCAAGCATTTGGAGGAAAATCTGCTACCTAAGTACAAAGAGAACCCGCTACTCCTCTGTTTCACCGGTCTCTAGGGCAAAGAAAGCTACCGCTAGCTGTGGGCTCAGCTTCTGGTGTGGATTTGGCTTATGGAGACCTTCTCATAAACATCTGGCCACTACCCTCCCTTGTGGAAAAACCAAACACTGAGCAAAAGTAAAGTCAATGGGAGGGGTTGGCTTCTGTGCTTGGTTGGCCAGACATGGTAGCCTACCTGGATCTGCACTCTACATACAGAAGACATGGGCTAAATCCCAAAGGCCAAAAGTACACCCTTACCTGGTGGGTAGTAGGAGGTTGGTTCCTACCCTCTCTTCAGACTCCTTCCACTCAAAAATTGACTCTCCACGTGTTACTTTTCCCAAAAATTCTCGACTCAATAATAACCACTCCTGGAGAACCAGGAAAAGAGAAAAAGCATTTATTTAGTACTAGCGTGTTGTGATTAAAAGAACCTAGGATTTGCAAACAAGCATACCTGGATTCACAACACTGACTCTCCTTCCTTGCTATCTGTGTAACAGCAGGCAAACTAGTAAATCTCTCTAATCCTCAGTTTTCTCAACTGTAAAATGGAAGTAGATATCCTCCTCTCATGTATGTGATGAGTAAATGAGATAATGATGGATGAGCATTTGTCACCTAGAAGGCAATCATAAACAATATTTGCCTATGCATGCCTACCTTCTTATTTCTATATGGGAAAGTGGAGGAGATCCTAATGGGCAAAATACACACATACATGAAAGGGAGAGAAGCACAAAAATGGTCTGCAGCTAGGAACTGCCACATCCTTCCATCAGTTCAGTGGAAAGGCCACTTACTTGCTGTATAACCTTATACAGACAGAAGGCCTATGATACCTTCCCCATAGAATCATCACAAATATTAAATCCATCATCTGTAAAAGCCCACTCACTGTCTGTTACATTTACAATTTAGTAAATGGCAACTTGAGGTGGAGGTGGATGTGGTAGCATTGAATTAACAACAACGTAACTCACAAGGGCTCACCAACTGGGACTCGGAAATATTTTCTTTGGAGATTGGATGGGGATTTGAAATATATACAGATCAGGCATCTGGGAAACAGTCCTTAGATGGAAATCCTCATATGTAGCCCCATCCTGCCTGAGGTAGGCTTACCAAGCAAAGGTATGCGGTCCCTCCCTGGATCCCATGTTAACTAGCTGTTCTGCCTGCCTTTCTGGCTTAATTATGCTCCAATAATCCTGACAAGATTGGCTGGATTTTGCTGTAAATCATGACAGTGGAAATCCTAAAATAAAAGTAAGATTAATGCTATGACCTCAATCTTGGCTTGAGGGCTCATTAATTGCAAATCATGGAGTTAATTGAATTCTAGGCATAGCACTGCTAGCTGGATTAAATTTCCTGAGACCTATTTCTTTACTGACATGAAGATAACTGAAATGCACCAATGACAACTAAGCCAAATATTGGGGGTTGCTAAGGAGACAGATAATTATTTCCCTGGCACACTGGCTGCCCAACCATCAAAAGAGTCTGATGTCATGCTTTGGAGGACTGTCCCTATTATTACAGCCACCCTCCCTGTCTTCTTCATGCTCAAGGGTGTGATGCAACCTCTCTGAACCTCAGTTTTGCAATAATACTTGTTAAGAATGAAATACACACATGTGCATGTATCTACAAGAAGTGCTCAATAAAAAGTAGGCATTATCATCATCCTATCTTTGACTCTTTGCCATCATTCATTATTATAAGAACCCCTGAAGGGAGGAAAGAGCTGTGTGGCTTTCCTTCTGAAAGCTGCACCCTGGTGGTCTGCAGAAATGGCAACACAAATGGCATAGAAAAATCACTGTACACCCAGGGCCTCCCTAAGTTCAAGGCAGTTTCTGTTTCTACTTAGCATCTGGCCAATGCAGATGCTAGTACAGTAGTCCCCTCTTTTCCATAGAGGATACAGTCCAAGACCTGCAGTGGATGTCTGAAACCACAGATAATACCAAACCCAACTGCCATCAATTGGAACACGTTTCTGTTCATGTCTTCCACTCACAAATTGAAGCCTTTTCCATCTTAATACAGCACTTACACACTGTGGCCATAACATTTGCCATCTGAGATGTAATGGCAAAAATAGCATGAATTCCCTTTTTCCTTCTTCACAATTTCACCAATAAAAGATTCACTCTTACCATAGATCTACACAACCTCGGAATATTATTTTTTTCCTTTTTTTTTAATTAAGTCAGGAACTTTTGCCTTTTCACTTAAAGGAAGCACTCTACAGCTTTTCTCTGGTATATCCAAGTTGCTGGCATCACTACTCTTGTGATTTGGGGCCATTATGAAGTAAAATAAGGGTCACTTGAACACAAGCACTGCAATAACCGAGATAGTCAATCTCATCACTTACACAACTACTAAGTGACTAATAGGCAGTAACATAACGCTGGACAAAGGGATGATGCATATCCCAGGCAGGACCAAGCAAGACGGTGCAAGATTTGATCACACTACTCAGAACGGCACACAATTTAAAACTTAATGGATTATTTCTGGAATTTTCATAACACTTTCAGACTGCAGTTGGCAGCAGATAACTGAAACTTTGGAAAGTGAAACCACAGGTAAGTTAGTCTACTGTTTGTCTCTTCTCTTTCCTGCAGTCTGGTCTGTGTGGTTCCATCTGCTCTTTGGACAAAAAAATTACATGCATAAATCCTCATCCAACACTGACAGATGAGTATTGCAGTCTCCACTACACAGGAGGAAGGAGGAAGACTCTGAAATGGAGAGGAATGTGTATCAGGCAGCGGCGATGGTACATACTAGAGCCAAGATATTATGGTGTTTCCTCACAGAACTGGGTGGACATAGAGGGTATATTAGAGAGGGGTGAGAGGTGAGACTGCAAAGGTGAATGATGCTCAGATCTCAAAAGGCTTGAAAGTCAAACTAACCTTGAAATGAGTAGATAAAGAAATTTAGAATCACTGGGAAGGGTGAGGGGATGCTTTTGTTGAAAGCTGCAACACAAAATTGAGAATGCGCAAGAAGAGCTTAGCGAGAAGACGGTGCTTAATTTCTATCTGTATCAAGTACTCAGCATGACACTTACCAGGGTAAGCCATCTAAAAAAGGACACTTAATTGAACTGAATTGAATCTGTCAAGAAACCAACAGTTTCTATTCACTTTTAAACCAATTTCAATTGCATTGAAGTGCAGCAAGATGATAACAGCAATAGCCATCACTTATTAGGCATCCTCTGATCCCTGGGAACTAGACTACAAGCTTTATGTCCATTATCTTACTTAGTCTTCACAATTATGTTGCCAGGTAAGTTGGATTATCCACCTTTTACAGAGGAGCAAAGTGAGAACTTGTCTTAGACCATTTGGGCTGCTGTAACAAGGTACTATAAATTGAGTGGCTTATTAACAACAGAAATATATTCCTCACAGTTCTGGAGACCAGAAATTCCAAGATCAAGGTGCCTGCAGATTTGGTACCTAGTGAGGGCCCACTTCTTTATTCGTAGAAGGCCATCTTCTCCCTGTATCCTCCCATGGTGAAAGAGACAAGCAAGTTCTCTGGGGCCCTCTTTTATAAAGGCACTAATCCCATTCATGATGGGTCTGCCATCACAACCTAACCACCTCCCAAAGGCCCTACCTCCAAATATTACCACATTAAGGATTAGGTTTCAGCATATGAATCTGGGAAAGGAGGGGACACAAATATTCAGCCCACAGCAGGATCCAACACAAAAATTTAGGTCATACAGCCAGGTTCTTCCCTAGGTCTGTCTCACTCCAAAGCCTGTGTTCCACTGACAACATTTTGCTGCCTCCTATTATATTTGTTAAAAGCTTAAAACATAAAAGGAAACAGTCAAACCCAAAAGCACTGCTGGAGAACAAAAAAGCCAGACCTTGGCCTGATGTCTGCTCTGCATTAATCTTAGGATATTTTCAAGAACAGACACCCAGGAGTGGAAAACTGCTATGCATTCATTGCATAGCAATGAAATTAATGAAAACTAGTTTCTAAGGCTTGAACAGGCAGGAGTGGAAAACTACAATCCAGTTATGATCGTGGTCCCTCATATGGACTTGGTTCCACAAAGGGATGATGACAGTGGCTCAAGATGCTCTTTCCTAATTCAGCCTCTTCTTGCTGCCCAATCCCACCCACGCCACAGGCACACACAGCCCTTAGGGTCAATAGCTGCTGTCTTTGACTCTCATGTTCAACAGCCACATGCAACAGCATTGCAGGGGTAGTGGCAGCAGAGCACAGGAGGTGGGAAAGAGCATGAGCCCGAAGAACCAAACTGTAAATATGCTTTCCATCTTCCCCAAAGAACCACTCTACAGAGTTGGAAACCTGCCCACTGTCAAGTCCCTTTGTGGTGTGAAAGCATGTCAGTGCTGACAAACCCAGGGTCACAGCCTTTTTTCTTTGAGAAGACTATGGCCAAAAGAGCTGATAAGTCATTAGCAGCATCTGTTCTCCTCTGCTGCCTTTTAGATCCCAGGTAACACAATCAGAGCTCACAGGTGCTGAAATTTCAAAGACAGGCACTAATAACCATAAAAAGGGTCTCCAAAAAATGCAGGTGACAGGCAAGCAGGTGGCTTTCCATCATGAACAATGTGTCCTCTGCAAAATCCACAGAATGGTAAGAATAGGTGGACAGATACATTGCAAGGGTTTGGTTTCCAAAGAAGGAACTAGGGCCATGGCTAGCTTATAGATTGGAAGAGGGCAATGCAGCCCTTTGGTGTCTGGTATCAGTCTTCACATCTTCACCAGGCTCCCGCTGTGTGCTAGGTTCATGCAAGATGCTTCACACACACTGTTTCATTTCACCCTGAAAAGGACCTTGCTAAACAGGCTATCAGTCCCAGTTAATAGGTGCAGAAATGAGGCTCAGAGAGGTTGCATAACCTGCCCAAGCTAAGAGGTCTGGCAAACAGTGGTGCAAGAGGTTCCCAAGGTTAAATGTCAGCCTAGGTACCAGGCTACGCATCACAATAGCCTGGGGTGCCTGTTTTAAAAAATGCAAATCTTCAGATTTCTTTCAAATCAGAATCTCTGAGAGTGGAGCCTAAAGTCTACATCTTTCAACATCCCTCAGTAGCTTCTGATAAACAGAAAGTGTAATAACACAGCCACAGCCCTATGCCACATTGTGTGATAGAGGACAGACAGCCCTAAATGAAGGTCAGGCAGGGTCGGGGAGAGAGGCAGAGGAGCTACCATTCATTGGACACTTTTTATCTGCCAAATGCTTCATATAGATTATCACACTTAATCATTACAACAACCAGCTGAGGTGGATATTATCATGCCCATTTTATGGAGGAGGAAATTGAGGCTCAGTGAAGTTAAATGACTGGATAAAGGTCACACCTCTAAGAAATATGGGGGTCAGAACACAAACCAGATCTGTGTGGCTCTAAATCTCATGCCCTTTCACTATCACATTCTTCCTTACCTCTTTCTGACAGAGAGTAGAGGTCTCAGTGCAATCGCCAATAGCATGTAGATGGCTGTAGCTATGGAAGGGCCCAAAGAAGACCTTGCCCAATATGAATCAGGGAGCAGAAATGGCTACATCCTGAGGGAGGCCAACTCTTCCTCCAGCAGCTACCATTGCTGTTCTTCTGATAAGAGCAGGAGCCTGGACTCACCAAATACAATGTGGGCAGCACAACAGTGGAGCCATCATCCCTCCTCTCAGCACCCTTGCATATTGAGAGTCCACTCTCTCCCAGGCATTTGGGAATCTGCATGATCTGACCCATAAGGTTAACCAACAGAGTTCAAGTTCCAAATACCAGTGTGCCCTTAAGCATATGGCTTTCCTTCTCTGAACAAAGTCTCTTTCTATAAAATGTGGAGGTGGAATTTGCTGCTCTTCAAGGCCCCATGAACTCTGGGTGACTCCATGACTCACAGAGTCTATATAATGTGCGTATTATATTGTGATTTGTGCAACTTATTAATACTACAAGGTAAGGACTGTTAGGAGTCTCACCAAACTGGACAAGGAGTTGAAGTATTTGGCTGCCACTAATGTTGGCATTGGTGGAACAGAAGCATTCAAATCTCCACCATGGCTTCTGTTTTTTATTTTTGCCCCCGAAGTCCAGGGGTGAGGGACTATTATCTAACAAGCTGGCCACCTGCAAGTGCCTTCTTTCCTCTTTCCCTGCATTTCGCACTAATCTCAAGTGACTGCCTGTTGACTGACCACTCCCCAGTTGCCCTTCTTGAAATCTTTAAGCATATGCACATTGCCTGCAAACTCCTAGAAGGCAAGATGGGGTGAGTCAAAGAAGACTCCATACACAGTGCCAAGCACAGGGCTTTGTATGTAGCGGTAGTGGTAGTATTCTAATATTCCGCTACTAAAAATAACAAATTGTACCTAAAATCAGCTAAGATTTGAGTCCCTACTATGTATGAGGCATTATTCTAAATGCTTTACAGCCCTATGATGTACATGCCATTACTATCTTGCATTCGTAGATGTAGAAACAGATATAGAGGCTCACTTTCTTGCTGAGGTCACACAACTAATAGGCTAACTGTGGACAGTCTCACATGCCATTGCTGAATGAGAACACAGAGTTGGAGCTGTGTGGCCTTGGCATCAGACAAGACTCGGGTTCGTACTCCAGCAATTTATTAGCTGTTTCTTTAGATAAGCAGCTTAAACCTTTCAGTGCCTGTTCCTTCATCTGTGAAATAGGATAACAACATCCACCTCATTGTTTTTTTTCTTAAGAACCCAACGTTACACCTGGCCTATTTATTTACTCAGGTATCTATTGAGCTTCTACTGTGTGAAAGGTTCTGTGATAAGTGGTGGGAAAACAGAATAAGAAAGCATAATGTCTGACATCAAGCTGCTCACAGTCTACTGACAGCCAAACACAAATGAAAACAGTATATAAGACCATATGGGAAGGATAACGTGATGCAGAGGGCATCAATGGAGCACAGAGGAGAGCACCTGAGAGCAAAGAAAGCTGGAGTTCGCAAAGAAGAATGAGGCTAACCAGGCCACACGGAAAGAAGGGCACTCGGGGCCAGGTGGTTGAATTCTATCAGTCAATCATGCCATACCTGGGCATTAGCTTCAACTCTATTCTCATACCTCACATCCAATCTTTCAGAAAATAGTGTCTGTGCTACCTCCAAATTTTATCCGAAATTTAAGATATGTATAGAGCTCCCACTTATCCAAGAGAGAGTGGATAGATACACATACATATTTACAAAGTGAAAAGATAAACCCAAAACTTGAAAGAGAGTTACCTGTGAGGGAGGGAACAGGGTAGAAGGGGCAGGGACAGAAGCTGTTTCTTTGAATACAACCTGCTTTAAAGATTTGAATTTGAAACTATGTAAATATTCTATATAATTACAAACATAAATTTTAAAGCAACCCCTCAAAAGTGATAGCAAAATGAAGCAAACAAACCCAGCTTAGTATGAAACTGATGATATAACCACACACAGAGAAACTATCTCAAGTAACTTTAAGATACAAAGTAACTGTCTTAAAGTAAAATATATACAATCAGTACCCCCACCACCACCAAAAGAAAAACAAAAAACAAAACTACCTTAATCTGTTTTGGTGATAGTGTTGGTATTGTGATTCTGTGGCTGTGTATCGTGGTACAAAGCAAATAAGTAATCACATTGGTGCAACTGAGAACCAGAATTTTGGCATGGGAGAAAGAAATATCATTGTGAATCCATAATGTATTTTACCTTTTAAAAAATTTGCTCCTAGCTCTGTCCACTGAGAAGGCCTAGACACAAAGACCAGCTCAGGAGCAGTGAGCACCCCTCACACCAGTGGTCTTTATGCACCATTTCCCTCTAAAAGGAACTAGAGCCCTTTGAAAAAGTGGCTGATTCTAAGATTGCGGCAGAAAACGCACAAGATGAGCCTTGAACATCTGGTGATACCAGAAAGCAAGGAAAGCATCAAAGACTACTTGAGTGTATTAGAAGCATTGAGGAGCCAGCTTCAGAGGCTCCCATGGCCAAAGATGGTCCATTTAGGCATTAGTAAGAATACTGATGTCCCTCTATATACTCAAGAGATTGGATCCAGGGCCCTTCAAGGATACCAAAATCCAAGGATGCTCAAGTCCTTATATAAAATCGTGTAGTATTTGCATATAACCTACACACATCCTCCCATATACTTTAAATCATCTCTAGATTATGTATAATACCTATTGCAATGTAAATGCTAGACAAATCATTGTTTTATACTGTACTTTTTTGTTGTTGTTGTCTTGATGTTTTTCCAAATATTTTTGATTCAGGGTTGGCTGAATCCACAGACGTGGAACCCCCAGAGGGCCAACTGTAATAACTGCAGTGGATTGAAACATGAATGTGTGTTTAAAAATATGAGTTCATAATAATAAAATGAAGAGAAAAAGAGAAAGAGAGAAGCTTCATAAGTCACCCTTAGAGAAGGATAGGGAACTTACTTTTTATTTTTGAAAATTGGTAAATAAAGGGTAAGAATCAAGCCTTTTTCCTTTGTTTGCTATATGAACTTTACTCCAGGGTAACCAAATATCTGATAAGGAAGAGTTTTTCCTCATAGAAATAGTCCAGCAAACCAAAAAAAAAGTAAGAATTACATTTGCAGCCCCTAATAAAACAATGGCACTAGACAGTGATGACAAAAAACAGAAACAACCACACATTTTATATATCCCCAATGGAAATACAAAACATGACCTATGAGATAGTCTTGCAAAAAGCTAATCTGAATGTAAGTCTGATCAAGCCTCTAATCTACCAGGAACACAGGGGACAAAGGAACAGGTTAAGTGACACCACAGGGATGCAGTCAGCAAAATCTAGACTTGGGGAAAATCTACAGTACAAATGGCCTAGTTTTTTTTCCCAACAACAACAACAAAAATTACACAGGAACAAAAGAGACGTAGAGAAGTAACTTTAAAACCAAGCAACTTCAATGCATAAACATTATTTGGATGCTGGTTCAAACAAACTATAAAAAGGCAAAAATAAGATTCCCACTTAAAAGAATCAGGAAAATCTGAACAGGCTGGATACTTGAGGATAGTAAGGACTATTAAGATTCTAGATGAGATGAGAATATTGTGACAATGTTTTTTAAAAGGAGCCCTTTATTGACTGATTGACTGATTGAGCAGATTCTCACTCCAGGCCTCAGTCTCCCCTGTAACTAGAACTACAAGTGCATGCTATCATGCCCAGCTAGGCCCTTACATGTTAGAGGCGTATTCAAATATTTAGTGATATTATGGCTGGGATCTACTTCACAATAATCCAGAGGGGCAAGAACAGCTTTAGAAAAAATGAAATTGCTCATTAGTGGATAATTGTCGAAGCTGAGTAATGGGGACATGGGTTTCTGGTTTCTACCTGTGTTTCCCCTTTTTACTTTTTTGTATATTTGAATTTAGAAAACTATATATATTTAGGTACCACATATATTATGTACAATGTTGACATGGTTTGGCTGTGTCCCCACCCAAATCTCATCTTGAACTGTGGTTCCGATAATCCCCATGTGTTGTGGGAGGGACCCAGTGGGAGGTAATTGAATCATGGGGGCAGTTACCCCATGCTCCTGTTCTCGTGATAGTGGTGAGTTCTCACAAGGTACAATGGTTTCACAGGGGACTTTTCCTCCTTTTGCTCGGCACTTCTCCTTGCTGCTGCTGCATGAAGGACATGTTTGCTTCCCCTTCTGCCATGATTGTAAGTTTCCTGCAGCCTCCCTAGCCATGCTGAACTGTGAGTCAATTAAACCTCTTTCCTTTAATAAATTACCCAGTCTTGGATATGTCTTTATTAGTAGCATGAGAACAGACTAATACAAATGTATATAATATTTTTATACACCCACATATAAAGAGGTATAATCAACCTTTTCTCACTGCCTATAGTGCCACCAACCTGGTCTAAGCCAATCACTTCTCATCTGAATTATTGCAATATCCTCTTCACTACGGTCTCTGCCCCTACCCTTGCCTCCCTAAGGTGTGGTTCATAAAGAGAAACAAAGGTGTTCTTTTAAGAAATAAGGCAAATGTTACTCTTCTGCTGAAAATTTTCCAATCATTTCCCATCTCACTTAGAATAAAAATCAAAGCTCGTACAATGGCCTACAAGGCTCTATAGGAACGGGCCTCTGTACCCCTCTTGCCTTATCTCCTACCTTTCTCCCTGTGTTTTTGCTGCAGCCACACTACTCTTCTATTCAACATGTACTTCCCTCAGGGCCTTTGCACTTACAATTCCACTACTCCCCCAGTGAGCCACGCGGCTTCCCTCCTCACTTCCTACAGGTCTCTCCTTAAATGTTTCTTTTTCAGAGATGCTTTCCTGATCACCCTATATAAAATCTCCTTAGTCTACTCTTTTTTCTTCACGGCTCTTTTTATCTTGAGGGTTTTTATTTTTTCTGTCTCCATCTACTACAAAAGAAGCTCCATAAAAGGACAGATATAGGCTGGGCCTGGTGGCCCATGCCTGTAATCCCAGCACTTTGGGAGGTCGAGGCGGGTGGATCACAAAGTCAGGAGATCAAGACCGTCGTGGCTAACATGGTGAAACCCTGTCTTACTAAAAATACAAAAAAAAAAAAAAAAGTTAGCTGGGTGTGGGTGGTGTGTGCCTGTAGTCCCAGCTACTCGGGAGGCTGAGGCAGGAGAATATCTTGAACCCGCGAGGTGGAGGTTGCAGTGAGCCAAGATCGTGCCACTGCACTCCAGCCTGGCGACAGAGTGAGACTCTGTCTAAAGAAAAAAAAAAAAAAAAAAAAAGACAGACATAGTTGATTTGATCACTGTTATTTGTGCCAGAGTATCTGGCTCAATACATATTGTTAATTCTGACCTTAGATTCTGAACTATAAATTGGTCAGCAATACTGCACAGGGTGTTTACCAAAGGGTGGTAGGATAGGCAATAAGCGCATTATGGAATGCTTGTATGCCCCTTTAAGACTTGAATTTTATCTTGTAGGTGATGAGAAGTTTCATGCCTATAATATAATAGGCCTTCAAATTTTATAGTCATTGTTACCACCACCATCATTTTAGTAAGAATGGGTAGATACAAAGAAATCTGAGAGTCACCTTGTTTCCTCCCACTGTTCCTATAGGCAAAACCCAAATCCAATCCACCTTTCTACACACCCACTACTCCTTACTTAGTATCTTACTCGGTTCAGGCCATTTCCATCTCTAGCCTCCTAACAGCTTTGGACCCCTCCAATCCTCTCCAGAGGGATGAGGCATGTTGTTAAAATACAGATTTTATCTTATCACTCCCATTCATAGAAATTTTTAGAGGCACAGGGTTACATGGTTTACAAAGCCTTGAATGACCTGGGAACTGCTTTCCTTCCCATTCTCACCTCCTGCATTCCTCCTTCACCCATCTTTGCCCCAGTCCCAGGGAAACTCTCTGCAGTTCTCCCAACAGCCCATGCTCTCACTTTCTTCTGGATCACTGCATGTATTTTCCTCGGTAGCCTGCACTGTCTCAAGAGTATTTTTGCTGTCTCCAGCAACAATTCTGAACGTTGCATGCATTACATTCTGTGCTTTATCTCAAGAAAGCCATTTTAAAAGACCTCACATTATTCACCACCTTGCCAGAGGCTGTCAAGCTTAAGGATTTTGTAACCCATGTTCTCCTACTTCTCCTGTCAAACATGGTTACATGTTATACTTGCAGTTTGTGTATCTGCCTACAAAATTTTGCAAGTATAATCTCATCTGGGCATCTTTTTCTTTTGACAGTTTTGTTATCATCCTCTCCAAAGAAGGGATAGTTACATTAACCTAACGATAAATTTGCCATCTTTTTCTCAATTATGTGATCTAAGTCAAAATGTATCTTCAGTAGAACTTTTTATAGCGAATAAATTAGATACAGACATGGCTGATGCCTTATGGTTACTTTGCAAAATAATTTTATTTACTTCTATTCATATCTATCCTTTTTACTTTAAAAGGTCATGCAAACAACCTACAAATCCTTAATAATGATTCTCCAGGCTCTGCCTTTGACATGATATAATCAAACACAAGACAATATTAAAGACTGAAGCTTCAAATAGTCACAAGGAATTCTGGGCTGAGGGACCTTGTAGAGAGCATTATTTGGGTTAGGATGAAACAAAATTTGCAGTTATTTTCTCAAACATTTAAAGCAATATCCATGGAGGAAAAAAAAATCCTAAGTCATTGTTCTAAAGATGGCACTGATGCTTTTTAAGGTTTTAAAGCTATTATGTTTTCAGGAGTTACCACAATTTATATAATAACATACGGGTTGGAATCCCGATTCTGTCACCTGCTTGCTATGCTGTGACCTTGGGCAAGTTACTTAACCCCTTTAAGCCTCAGTCTCCTCAGCTGTAAAATGGAGACAATTATACCCAGTTTATAAGGCAGTTGTAAAGCTGAAGTAAAATGATATCCATAGAAGTACTTTATAAACTAAAAATAAAGCAGTGATGGTTTTTATCCATGGTCAATGCCAAAGAGCAATGCAATCAGAAGATAAAACTCCTCTCAGTACTTCGGTTCTCCACCTACGAGTCCGTTTATTTCACCAAGCTGTTATTTTTATTGTTATTGGAAGCATATCTAAAGATCTCATCTGAGCTCAGATGAGTAATCAGGCCAAAATGTACTATTCAATTCCCACTATTAATTTGGGTGATAGTGTTGTTTTTGTTTGTTTTTAAAAAAACATTTCTTGGTATGTTAAAATTCTTAATATGAGCAGGTGAATTAACATTAGATTGAGAACCCTAATGCCCAAACTGGAACAATGTACAAATCTGCTAGTGATGCATGGATCGTGGCCAGTGGAAGCACATCTGTGAGTCTGTAACCACTGTAAATAAAAGAATCCGCCATTGTTCTCAGAGCAACTCAACTCCTCTGCCAACAGAACATCCTTTGAGCACCCTCCAATTTTCTATAAATCCCAGGTTTGAAATTCTGATATAATCTTCTAATTTCTAACCCTCTAAGTATTTGAATGTATGTTAAGAGGAAAGCGTGACTTAAATATTTTTATAAACCACTGCTAATATCAAAAACAGCACTGGTATCTTATGTTCAAAGCCTCTGGGAGATGTCAAGAGAATTCTGGAAAAAAAAAAAAAAAACACTGTCAATTTAACCACTTCCTAAGGTGAGTTTAATGAAGCAAAAGAGAATAACACTTCACCAAGGACACTGATCATTTTTCCAAAATACCTAAGCAAAGTAGATTTGACAAGCGTGACGGCACTTTCTCCTAGCATTATTGAGGCCTGTCCAAAAATTGCCGTTGATTCAGGGGAGGGGAGTCGTTGATAATGAGCTTCTGTCTCCCCTTCTGTAATAAATAAATTCCAAAATACGTAAGGCTCAAACATGATATTAGTTTATTTCTTGCCTCTTTTTCATTTCTGCACTTAAGGCATTTGCTTTTGCTATCCTCCTGCTAAGAAACCTCTACCTGGCTCTTTGCATAACTGATTCCTTTTCATCCTCCAAAAAGGTGCCGCACCACCCAATTCACCAAATGTTTGTTATTCTTAAATATCAAGGTTTCCATTGCCCTTTCCTGTAGTCTACATATCCTGATTTGGAGTTGGAAAAGAGAGTTAACCATAGAGACATCCTTTCCTCATTGAGTGCCCCAATGTTAACATTTGCATTCGTAATCCATCTGCCATATTTATAGGAGGAAAAAAAATTTAAAAAGCAAAGCTATAAGCAAAAAAGAGTCCAGAAAAGCCTGTGATCTCTAACCAGACACAGTAAGGCTGGCAAACTCAGGCCTGGAACCAGGTCCCAGGTCCCAGGACATGCTGAGAGACTCCAGGACATGAGGAAATAGAAGTCCAGGCCCCCCCAGAGTAGTGAACATGCGGCAGCAGGAGAATTAAGATTTCCAGCTTGGTATCAGAACAATGTGGAGCAAATCCCAACATTACCACATGGAATAAGTCCTGTGATAGCTCTATGCCTCAGTTTCCTCATGAAAAAGAAAATAAACCAAGAGCACTGCTGACAGCAAAATGGAATACAGGGACAATGGTCTTTGCCAATTTGGTCACCCAATATTTTGTCTGACCTGAGCTCATACTCAGCAAACATGGTATAAAAGCCATCCCTTCAACTTGGGGCTCATAACCTATCTTAAACAACATTTGCTGCTCAAGTTATAATTAGAAATGTCTGGTTATTATGAGGAACATGAGAGGGCTTTATGAAGTGTTAATGAGCAACTCTGGTCTGTCTGGCATCAAAGTGAGTGGGCAATGACCTCAGGCTCCAGTGCACTAAGATAAATAGGTGGCAGCTTCACCCTGTAATCGCTGTACAACCTTGGGAAGTTATTTCATCTCTTTGGAAAACTTGGTTTGTAAATTTAGAATTAATAATCATACCTGCCCCCTAGGATTCATCTGAAAATTAAATAAGAGAATGCATGTTAACATATGCCTAGCAAACAAATAGTAAGCCCCAAATAAATGACAGGTATTTTTATCATTGTGACCTCCACACCAAAGATTCTGATTTTCAGTCTTTCACAGAATCCTGAGAATTTCTGGGAGATCCTGCTTTGCCACTTTTCCTAGAAATGGAACTTCATAAACCTGGGAAGCCAATGGCTATAAAGAACCAACCAGGACTTTTTTTCCTGGAGCTGAAACAGGAGGGGTATGGTAGAGACTGCTATTTGCCAACCAAAATCCATTCTTCCCTCCTTGTTCTTCTTAGGAATATTTTTAGCTGGTCACGTGGACTACCAGAATAAAAGACTACATTTCCCAGGCTTCCTTTCAGCTAGGTACGACCATGTGATTAAGTTCTGGCCAATGGGATGAGAGTGGAATTAAGACTGCAACTTACAGGCTGTTTCTTAGAAAAAGCAAGCCCTTCCCTCGCCTTCACATTGGCTGGAAAACAAATGTTCAGTTGGCCATCTTAGATGACAAGGAAGAGAGTAATACCCTAAAGATTAAAAAAGCAGCATGATAGAAGCAGGTTGGCACCCTAGCTACTTTATACAGCATCCATTCCAGATCGGACTTTTATATGAGCAAGAAATAAGCTTTCAAGGCTGGGCGTGGTGGCTCACATCTGTAATCCCAACACTTTGGGAGGCCGAGACTGGCGGATCACGAGGTCAGGAGATTGAGACCATCCTGGCTAACACGGTGAAAGCCTATCTCTACTAAAAATACACAAAATTAGCTGGGCGTGGTGGCGGGCGCCTGTAGTCCCAGCTACTTGGGAGGCTGAGGCAGGAGAATGGCTTGAACCCAGAAGGCGGAGCTTGTGGTGAGCCGAAATTGGGCCACTGCACTCCAGCCTGGGCAACAGAGCAAGACTCCGTCTCAAAAAACAAAACAAAACAAACAAACAAAAAAAGAAATAGGCTTTCATCTGCTTAAGCCACTGTTATGATGGCCTTTGTGACATATGCAACCAAACCTCTAGCCTCATAAATATTGCAGACAATGTGGACAAAGAAAAAGAAAGGCAGAATATGGTAGAGGATTGCAACATGTTCCTGGTACATAGTGGCATCTCATCATTGTTTGCAGAATTAAACATCCTCTGTTGAATTCCATGCAATCAACCCGAATTTGGAACACTGAGGTCAGCTTCAAAAACAGGAGGCACACAGGCCAGCTGGAGAGTGTCCATAAGGAGAATGACTAGGGTAATAAAAAATAAAGAAAACCCATCTCATGAGGAAAGACTGAAAGAGCTAGAAAGAGAAAGGTAAGCCAGAAAGGCAAGATTAGGTTTCAAGTAACTCAAGGGCGTAAGATAAACAGGGCTTCTCTCTTTGGACTCAAGTTTCTTCATCTGTAAAATAAAGAGGTAAACCCAGAAAAATCCCTTTTAGGTACAGCATGAGGGACCTATAAATTCAAAAGAATCTATGTTGCACCAAGGGACAGAACAACAAGCCACCTAGATACAGAACTGAGAGAGTGAAGGGCAGATTTCCACTGAACATCAATAAACATCCCAGTAATGTTTCTTGTCCAGCAATAGACTGGCTGCCTTCCAAAGTCCAGAGCTACCTAACTAGAGGGTTCAGTCAAGAACTAGACTTGGATACAGGTCCCTAGAGGACGTTCTAAGTCTTGGAAGAATCAGGAAGTTAAAAGAGCTCCCTAGAGATACAGTTCCTTCTTGCAGACAGAGCGAAAAAGGTGAACTTTGTAACAGACCGTTTTGGATTTGAATCTATTTCTGCCACTAATCTGGCTACATGATCCTGAACAACTTATTAACCTTTTTTGAGCCTTGGTTTCCTCATTTTTTAAATGGGCATAGTAAAACATAACTTGAAGTATATTTTATTACAATATTTACATTTATTATATTGAATAAAATATTAAAAATATTCCTATACATATTTTAATAAAATATGGGTCAGGTGCTTCTTTGTGCCCTGATTACGTTCTGTATGTTCCTCTTCGTGGCACTTTCCTCATTTTATAATTTTTCATAGATAATAAATAAATAGTGAATGGGTAGACGGAGGTCTGGATGAGAGTCCTTTTGCAGTGTCTGATGATCCTGCAATGGCCGCTTCTCCTTCCTTTCTCACCTTGTGAGTGGGAATATTGTATAAATACAATATTTATATTTATTATATTGAAGAAAATATTAAAAATATTCCTATACATATTTTAATAACATATACTTCAAGTTATGTTTTACTATCCCCATTTTATCCCCAGATGCTCTCTGGGTCAGCTGCAGCCATTTCCTCTTTTGAACAGAGCTGAAGCTGCTATAATATATATCAAGCACATAGCACAATATAGGCTCATAGCTACTTAAAGTAATCATCTTATTGACTTTATAAATGGAGGAAAAGAAAAATGTGACGAGCTCAGAAGATGAAGTTAGTCATCCTGGTGGAACCATCAGCAGGTAGAAGGCTGGAATTGGGCACAATCAACATAAACAAGGGCTTGCCACATAAGTGCTGTGGCTGAAGTACAAGCAGGATCAAAAGCCACTCACAAGGTGGGAAAGGAAGGAGAAGCAGCCATTGCAGGATCATCAGACACTGGGAAAGGACTCTCATCCAGACCTCCATCTACCCATTCACTATTTATTTATTATCTATGAGCAATTATAAAATGAGAAAAGTGCCACAAAGAGGAAAATACAGAACGTAATCAGGGCACAAAGAAGCACCTGACCCAGACTTAGAAGGTCCGACAAGAGTTTCCAGTGCACATATCTAACTTGAGACCTGCATTACCAAGGCAAAGGTGTTTGGGGGCAAAGGGTGGGAAGACACCTCAAGCTGATGATGTGTTTGGAGGGGGGTGGAGAATCATAAAACGTCTCCCACTCCTCCTCTAAAACTTCTATATTCTGAGGAACCAAGAAGACTGCTAAGTCCTTCCCAACTCTAAGGTTCCACCATTATGGCCTCAGATGCAAAAGCAAAATAAAATAAATGCCCTACCCATTGGGGTCAAGTACTTTTTTAAAAGAATAGTGGCAGGTGTGGATGGCAACATGGGGGTTCCTTACGGTGTTGGAACTGTTTGGTACCTTGACTGTGATTCAGGAACCCACACAGTTGAGAAAATAGTGTAGAACTTAACATACACACATGAGTACACATGCAAATGAGTACAAGAATCTAGGGGAATCTGAGGTGGAACGAATCAATGTCAGCATCCTGGCTGTGATATTACACTAGAGTTTTGCAAAATATACCACTGGGAGAAATGGGCAAAGTTTACAGCTATCTCTCTGTACTATTTCTCACAACTGCATATGAATCTATAATTATTTCAATAAAAATTTCAGTTACAAAAGTAGATGCAGATAAAAAACATAGTTACATCAAATTGTAGTTATGAAATATAAATTCATCATTGAGATTTTAGCAAAACACATTTAAAATTTGTTAATTACTGATATCTACTACCCAAATATTGTTTTGTAATATTTTGATAGTTCCTTCATTTTTAGACTAATACACATCTTTACAATAATTTTCCTATGTAAATACAAATATATGTGTGTACATGTTTATGTAGTTTAATTCAATGTATAAAGACTGTTTCTTGTTTATACTACTAATTTTATATTTTGAAGATCTTCCCATCATATTAAAAATTTATTGAGCTGGGCATGGTGGCTCACGCCTGTAATCCCAACACTTTGGGAGGCTGAGGTGGGAGAATTGCTTGTGCCCAGGAGTTCACAACCAGACTGGGCAACATGGTGAGACACCATCTCTACCATAAAAAAAAAAGCAACTTTTTTGAGTTGGTAATACTATATAGGCATATCTTAGTTTTCTATTTGGTAATACTACATAGGCATATCTTAATATTCTATTTGGTAATACTATATAGGCATATCATAATTTTCTAAACCAATCCTCTATTTTGGGACATTTTAGGCAGTTTCAAGTGTTTTTCTATTATAAATACTTCTGTAATAAATTAAATCAAACTGGTTGCCAATATTACCCAGACACGAAATGTTGAGTTAGAATGAATGGTAGAAATCACCTGACCAAACAATTCCCCTAAAATAAACATACACCCACACATAAATCATTTTATAGTTATGGAAATTATGGCCTATTCTCCCTTTAGGATGTAAGGACAATGCACAATTTCAAAAGTTCCCTATTTAAAACAGAAAAAAAGCATGAGCCACCAACCTTGCTCTAAGTCACTTTTGACCTTGTAGAATCAAGTAAAAAAAGTATAAATGGAGGCAACTCTAGAGAAAACAATTAAGAGTTTGAAACATGATAGATATGGTTCATATTCATATTCTCTGTGACACTGGGGAAGCCATTTAACTATTTTAATTTTGTTTCTTTATCCATAAGTATATCCTCCTCCTTACTAGGTCCTCAGTAAATATTTCCTGTCTAAATGAATGAATGATACTGGCATATGCAGGTACTCAACTGCTCACTGTTACTCAAACATGCAAAGTTCTTCCAAGCTTCTAGTTTGGAATGTCCTCCCCCATCTCCCTCTCCACCAAGAAATCTTGCCTACACTGCAAAGCCAGCACTAATGTCCCCATTCAAGAAGCCTTCATCAACCCACTTACTTTTTGCCTGTACTGTCTATCTCATACTTTGTTATAGTTATATAGACCCTTCTTTCTACTGCTGGTAAAAGAGCGACTTGAGGGCCAGTTTTCCTCCTTTTTCATCTTTGAGTAGGGCTTTGCCATCCATCTCAACATGAGACAGGTTGCTCACATGCCCCAGTCTGTCTAAAGCTTTGGATGAGAGGCACACAAATAATACCTATATGTGTAATTGGATTGTTTCCTCCTGGAATTTAGAATTTGGGATTCAGAGACAGATGATCATTGAGAACTGGTTGCTTTAAGCAGTGGCATAGAAACTCAGGACCTTTGAGGAAGCCACGTACACAGAGAAGACAATAAAGCTGGTCTTCAGAGAGAGTGAAGGGCAGAGCAAATGCACAGGAAGGGAAAAAAGAACTATGGGGCACTGGAGAGGGGGCTTCCAGGAGGTGCTCACTTCTGGGATATCAGGTGCATATGGGCTGGCTCCACTGCCCCTGGGCCCCAGGAATTACTCTGTGACTTTATGACAACTCCCTTCCTTTGGTTTTTAAGTAATATGTTTTAAATAGGCTTTGACTAAGAAATGGGTAAAGACTACAATGCTTTTTCCTCCATCCCTTTATCATTCTATTTCTTCCTGTGAAAATACTCTTTCCAACTTTATCTGAAATGTTCAAATCCTACCCATCCTTCAAGACCTCAACCTAACCAAGAAGGGACCCGTCTCTACCTTCTCTGAACTCCCTCATAGAGCATCCTGTCTGTGCTTGGCACATGTACATTAGAGCTACTCCTGCCTTGCCTTAGCCTCCTTTTAAATCACTTCCTCTCTAGGCCTCAGTTTCCTCACTCAAAGTGAGTGGACTGGATGAGATTGCTGGGTGGCAAACAGGGTTCTACACAGTCCCAGGTTCTCTCCCAGACAACACTGTTGTGGGGAGAGAGGGGAGTGGTCCCAGAAAGCAGTGTCCAGACTCCCACCTTTACTTTAACAAGAGCTGCTGTTCTCATACACAGTCATGTGCACATAATCATGTTTAGGTGAATGACACCGAATATATGACAGTCATCCCATAGGATTATAACAGCTGAAAAATTCCTATCACCTAGTGATGTTGCAGCCATCATAACATCTTAGTGCAATGTATTACCTTTTCTAAATTTAAATATGTTTTGATATATACTTACCATTGTGTTATAATTGCCTACAGTATTCAGTACAGTAACATGCTATACAGGCTTGTAGCCTGGGAGCAATAGGCTATAGCCTACAGCCTAAGTGCATAGCAGGCTATACCACGCAGGTTTGTGTAAGCACACTCTATGATGTTTGCACAACAAAATCGCCCAAAGATGTGTTTCTCAGAACGTATGGCTATATTAAGCTATGCATATCTGTATTTTATATACTCAGAGTCTGGCTGAGGCTGTATTGAGAAAAGGAATCCAGTACTAATCAAACTTGAAACTACTAAACTAGAAAATCCATAAGGCTCCAAGATTCCACAGCAGTAGGCGTAGCACAGTACAAATAACAAAAACAAGAACGCAAATTTCATTGAGCTAGACACTCTCCTAAACACTGTGTTCATCAACATTTTAATCATCACACAATCATATGACCTAGATATTCTCAACTCCATCCTAAAGCAAGAGGCTAAATCACATAAACTAGAAGTGGCAAAGCCAGGCTTTGAGCCCACGCAACAGAGATCCACATCTGAGTTCTTAACCACAATAATATACTGTCTTCTAAGCTCCTTTAAGGGGAGATAGCTTAGCTTTTGTTTCTTTTCCTTTTTTATCCGACACAGCACAGTACTTGGCCTTCTGGTCACTTAACAGTGTTTGCTGAATGAATAGATGCTTGAAGGAACAAAGGAAGTCTACCTTGTATTCCATGAAAACTGAGACACAAACTTCTAGGACCTCGGCTGCCTCCAGGTGATAGCCCTAGCCAAACAGCCCTTTTATAACTTAGATGCTTTCCACGCCATCTTCCTGAAAAGCAAAGAACCTCCTGCAACCTGGTAGAAATTCCTGTAGGGTATATTTTAATTTATAGGGCCGACCACTAAGTACCATTAGCTTGATGAGTCCATAGATGCATACTTCACCAGGCTCATTATCTTCAATTCACATTCAATATATTCCCTATATCAGGGTTTCCCTACCTCGGCACTATTGACATTTTGGGCAGGAAAGTTCTTTGTTGTGAGGAGCTGTTTTGTACACTGTAGCATATTTGGCAACACCCTGGCCTCTACACACTAAAGGCCAGTAACAGTTCCCCCCACTATTGTGACAACCAAAAATGTCTCCAGACATTACCAAATGTCCCAGGAGGAAGGCATGAAATAGCCCTTCATTGACAACCACTGCCTTACATGAACCAGCTTTTATACAAACACTGGGAAAACAAGAAAAAGAGGTTGCGTGCAGTGGCTCACGCCTGTAATCCCAGCACTTTAGGAGGCTGAGGTGGGAGCATTGCTTGACCTCAGGAGTTCGAGACATGCCTGCCCAAGAGGGTGAAACCCCGTCTCTACTAAAAATACAAAAATTAGCCAACCATAGTGGTGGGTGCCTATAATCTCAGCTACTCAGGAGGATGAGGCAGAGAATTGCTGGAACCCGGGAGGTGGAGGTTGCAGTGAGCGGAGATCACACCACTGCACTCCAGCCTGGGCAACAGAGCAAGACTCCATCTTAAAAAAAACAAACAAACAGAAAAAAAAAACTTAGCTAGGCACAGTGGCGTGCACCTGTAGTCCCAGCTATGAGGGAGGGTAAGGCAGGAGGATGGCTTGAGCTTAGGAAGTAGAGGCTGCAGTGAGTTGAGATCGTGCTATTTGCACTCCAGCCTGGGTGACAGCGAGACCCTGTCTCAAAAAAATAAAAACAAAATAAAGAAAGAGAAAAAACTTATGAACAATCCCAGAATGAATATAACAAAGACAAGGCTCAGTGCCTTCTAAACTGAAGAGAGAAAATTCTCCACCTTGAAGAAACCTCAGGATAATAAAAATATTCTCAACACTGCCTTACTTCACTTGAACTTCAGCACAGCCAACACTTATCAAGTTATCTACTATAGGGCAAGGAATATAGTGAGCAGTTTTCTATACCTTATTCCATTTGTCCTTCCTAACAATCTGATAAGAAAGGCATTATTGGCTGGGCATGGTGGCTCACTGTGCCTGAACAATAATGTCTGTAATCCCAGCACTTTGGGAGGCCAAGGCAGGAGGCTCATTTGAGCTCAGGAGGTTGGGACCAACCTGGGCAACATAGTAGAACCTCATCTCTAAAATTTAAAAATTAGCTGGGCGTGGTGTCACAGTCTTGTAATCCCAGCTACTTGGAGGCTGAGGTGGGAAGACTGCTTGACCCCAGGAGGTGGAGGTTGCAGTGAGCTTTGATCATGTCACTGCACTCCAGCCTAGGTAACAGGGTAAGACCCTACCTCAGGAAAAAAAAAAAAAAAGAAAAGAAAAGAAAAGAAAGGAAGGAAGGTGTATTAATCTAGTTTCACATTGCTATAAGGAACTACCTGAGCCTGGGTAATTTATGAAGAAAAGAAGTTTAATTGACTCGCAGTTCTACAGGCTTAACAGGAAGCATGACTAGGAGGCCTCAGGAAACTTACAATCATGGCAGAAGGCAAAGGGGAAGCAAGACATGTCTTACATGGTGGCAGGAGAAAGAGAAAGTGAGAAAGGAAGTCCACATTTTAAAACCATCAGTTCTCACTCACTATCATGAGAACAGCACGGGGGAAAGCTGCCCCCATGATTCAATCATCTCCCACCAGGCCCGTCCTCCGACAAATAGGGATTACAATTCGAGATGAGATTTGAGTGAGGACACAAAGCCAAATCATATTAAAAGGCATTATCTGTTTTACAAAGGAGGAAACTGAGGCTCAGAGGATTTAAATGACTTGCCCAAGGTCACAAAGCTAGTCAGCAATGTTAAAAACTTGAATCTAGAACAACCACTGGCTCCAACTGCAATGCTTTCTCCACTGCTGTAATAAAATTTTCTCATTCACACTTTATGCATTAGACAAAAAGGTATATCCTAAATGTTAACAATGGTTATTCATGGAAAACAAGTTTATCAGTTATTTTTATTTTTTCTTTGTGTTTTCTACATTTTCCAAATTGTTTTGCCTTGAATATGTATTGCCTACCTAATGAAAAGCTATTCAAATTAATTTCTGAAAACAAAAATAATTCACAGAAATATCGACCTTTAATGCCAGTTTCAAGTAAATCATTATCATCATTTCTCATGTATGAGTCTACCAAAGATTAAGAAGTTTGTCAATACTCAGCTTTGACAAGAATGTGGGAAAACAGGTAGTCTCATATACTGTTAGAAACTTAATTTAGTGCAAGGTTCTTAGCAACAATGCAGGATCTATCATAATGTGAACTGCATATGTTCTTTCTCTCAGTAATTCCACTTCTAGGAATTTTTCCCACAGGTATACTGCATATACAATATATAAAAATATATGCTCAAAGATATTTACCCCCTATCAATAGAGGAATTGGGACAGTGGAATTTAAAACTATTAGAGAAAACAAGGTACATCTTTAGGTACTAATATAGAAAGCTATCTATGACAGTGTTAAATAAAACATCACATTATATAATAGCATGTATAGATGGATTCTAGGAATTCAAGTGTACATTATATATATGATTGGATGTATGTATATGTAAATATGCAAGAATCCATGTCTGTGTGAGAAGATAGAAAAAAATGGATTTTTATTTTCATTTTTATACTACTCTCTGAATTGTTTTAAATATTCTTTTCATTAACCTGTATCACTGCTATAAACTAAAATAGGTTTGGGGGGGTTAATTTTTAAGAGCCAAGAGGCCTGGCTTTCATGCAGCAGCTTGAAAACAAAGCAAGACATAAAATAGAGCTGTCTTCTGTTACAACTGCAAACGTTCACAAAACGAGACAGTGTGTGAAAGTTTCCCAGCCTCTGTGTGCCAATGAGAGGCATAATGGAGACAGTTCTCTCCTGGCACATTCAGAGACAAAGCCAGGCTCCTATCTCCTGTTAGGAGATTTTAATGGCTGAATTTTAAGACCAATAATTACAGTAAAATCCTGCTATACTTTCAAGGCAACCTAAACCAATTTCCCTAGCAATTAAAACCCAACTTTTCCTGTCCTATCCCTCCAGCTTGTCTCTTCCTAAAGTAGCTGATATATCTTGGCTACAGGGTGCCCAAGATGTCAATTCCTCTTCTGAAAATCTCTCATGTCCCAATATGGCAGAAGACCTGAGTTCTGCTGCTAGTTTCACTGTGTATAAGCTCATTGAACCTAATTGAACCTTCTCTCAAAAACATTTTGTTAATACCACCTACTTCACTGGATCATTGCAAGTTCTGCATATGATAGAGCATAACAAAGTATGTTGCTGGTGGGGGATGTTGATAATGGGAGAGGCGATGCATGTGTAGGGGCAGGGGATATATGGGAAATCTTTGTACCTTCCTCTCAATTTTGCTGTGAACCTAAAACTGCTCTTTAAAAAAATCGTCTTTAAAAAATTAAATTTAGGCTGGGTGTGGTGGTTCACATCTGTAATCCCTGTATATTGGGAGGGCAAAGCAGGAGGATTCCTTGAGACCAAGAGTTCAAGACCGTACTGGGCAACATAGCAAGACTCTGGTCTACAAAAAATTAAAAATTAGCCATGCATGGTGGGGTGCATGCCTGTAGTCCTAGCTTCTTGGAAAGCTGAGGCAGGGGCCTCGCTTGAGCCCAGGAATTCGAGGCAGCAGTGAGCTATGATTGCACCACTGCATTCCAGCCAGCTTGGGCAACAGAGCAAGACCCTGTCTCAAATAAATAAATAAATTTTTAAAAGACTGATACTTAGTGTTGAACAGTATAATTGCTGACCTTGTCTATGATGTAGAAATCCTGCCTACAATATGGAATACCTAGGAAGCCACCTCAAACCTCATTTGTGGCCATGCCCTCCTAGTTCACTAAGCACCAGTTATATCAGGTACACACTCCTTTCTACAAAGCTATCCCCCTTCTCCAGGTCTTTGCATTTGCTGTACCTAGAACTTGAAATACCCTACACTCTGCTCTTTCTTTTTCCTGCTTGTTTCTGTTTCTTCAGGTGTCAGCTCAAACATTATCTCCTCAGAAGGGCCTTTCCTGACCACCCCCTGGAAGATAGGTCTCCCCATCCTACTACCATCCTGAGCTATTCTCTGCTTGCTCTAGCCCTCCATAGCATTTAGCATACCATAGAACCATTTATCTTTGTTCACTGCTCATGCACTATAATCTAAACTCATAAGTGCCAAGGTCTTATCTGTCTTATTGTCTACTGTATCCCCCATGGCTAGAAGAGTGGCAGCACATAGTAGGCAGCCAGGAGACATTTATGCAATGAATGAATGAAGAGTATCAACTGCAAATGCATTCATTTACATTCCACATTCCACCGCGCCTATGAAAAAGGCAGGGTCAGTAAGATTTTTCTCATTTGAATGACTTGCCCAAGGTCACAGCTTGTAAATGACAAAGTCAGAGCTTACATTTGGAGTTCCTGACTCATAATTCCCTAGTACTCCCACTGCTCAACAGCCTCAACTAATTTAGACATGGAAGGGTTGAAAATAGAGCAATATATCTAGGCTTCAGCAACAGGGAAGAAGAAGAGAAAGATCTGCTTTCCTGCAGAGGTAAAGTAACACAGATGGAGGGGAAGAAATGGTGAGCTATTATCTTATATTCTCGGGCTGTTGATTAGTAAAATTCATTCCTTCATCTGAATGAAATGCAGCTGCCTCTGGTACTGCAGCTCATGAAACCTCTCATCACCAAGTCACAGTATGGAAGAGACACTTTGCTGATTGAAGCAGCAAGTGAAATTTTAGGTAAGCCAGATGCAATTACCTAAATTGGAAAGTGACACCAGTCTTCACACCTTTTGAGCCACATGCAGCAGACTGAGAGCTAAGTCACATGCGTACACATACCCCAAAACTACAGTCATCTGCACATGGCATGGGGCTCCACGTCTCCCAGGCATGCTGACTCACTGACTAGAGAGAAGGGGAGGAGAAAAAGAGAAGAGGGGAGCAGATGAGTAGAAGAGGCAAAGGAGAAGAGAGAGGGATAAGGAAGTTGAAGATGGGTGGGAAAGAGAAAGAGAAGGATAAAAGAAGGGAAGAGAGGGAAAGACTGCAGAAGAGGAAGAAACTAAAATAAGAATAAGGATCAGGGAAAAATGAAGACTATTATCTGCTAAGATTTTTGCTGCAATGCTCCAGTGCCAAATGCTGGTACAAGAAAGTCCTTGAGAATTTCTGGGGTCAGGGTTGTTTTGTTTTTTTTGTTTGTTTGTTTTGTTTTTTCCAGAGAATTCTGAAAAAAAATTCTGGTTTCAATAATCATCTTCCAAGTTTCTCAGGTGTTTGATTATTCTTGCTGTGCCTCCATCACCAAGCAAGGAACAAGAGCCTAGGGCTCTCCCAGTGAGAAAGGGCCACCCAACACCGACACCGACACCGTCCTGGCCTCAGGCCTTAGGCCTGCCCAGAGCCACAGAGCTTCAGTTCTAGCATTTCTACCCATTATCTCACTCTTCCTCCAGGCAAACACAGGGCCTGCTCCTACCACTCACCCCTCCACAGCACTCCCCTGGGCATCTGCACAGCCTAATGGGCAGCCTACCAAAAAGCTGAAAGCCTGGTGAAAGCTTGTGCCAAGCTAACAGTATTCTCAGCCCTTCCACAAATATGTTCATGGTGAACTTGCAGCAGAGAAAAACAGTTGATCACATTTTCCACTTCTGGCTGAGACTAGAAATACTACCTTCTCTCCTGCTGCCATCCAGGCATCTCCTGTACCTCAGACCCCACCACTGGTTGGTTGTCAGTCTGTCATTCACCTGTGCAATGCTTCCCCAGGCTGCCTTTTTCCCAGTCTCACTGACACTGCCCTGGCTAGGGCCTTCGTTGTTTCTCAGGTCATCAGCTAAACTGCCATTTGATTGTTCTCCTGGTCCTCCACTGGCATGCTCTGTCTTCCAGCACACCCCTCTCCTTCCTCCTAAATCAAACATGCTTGGGGCCCAGGAATCTGTGTTTTCTTTTCCTTTTTTTCCTTCAACTTTTATTTTAAGTTCTGGGGTACATGTGCAGGATGTGCAGGTTTGTTACATAGATAAACGTGTGCCGTGATGGTTTGCTGCACAGATCAACCCATCACCTAGGTATTCAGCCCAGCATCCATTAGCTATTCTTCCTGATGCTCTCCTTCCCCCTGCCCCACCCATGCCTTGACAAGCTCCAGTGTGTGTTGTTCCCTGCCATGTGTCCATGTGTTCTCATCTTCAGCTCCCACTTATAAGTGAGAACATGCAGTGTTTGGTTTTCTGTTCCTGCATTAGTTTGCTGAGGAAAACAGCTTCCAGCTCCATCCATGTCCCTGCAAAGGACATGATCTCATTCCTTTTTATGGCTGCATAGTAGGGAATCTGTGTTTACTCAGGTAAATCTGATGTAGCCACAACACAGTTAGGAACCACTGGTGGGATTCATCCTTCACACAGCTGTAAATTATCTCCAGGATTCACATTTTGCCCTCTTTTCCCTGGGGCTGCAGTATGACTTTTGTAAGCCATAGGCATTTTTACCTTCATGGACCTATTCCTCTATTAACAGAAAAAAAAACACATATTTTAATGACTGCATTTGATAAAGATGAATTCATTATTGTTATACTTATTTATTTTATTCTGATTTTTAAAGGCAATTAAAATGTAAACATTTTTGTGGACCCTAAAATTATTGTGGTTCCTAGACACTGTGCCTACTAGATAAGTCAGCCCTACCTCACCCCTGTCTCCAAATCTTCAGTGGCCTCCCACAGCCTGCAGAATAAAGTCCAACCTCCTCAAGCAGACTCACCCTGACCTAGGTCTTATCTTCCCAGCACCATCTGCTATAGCACCTCCCACCCATCTGGGCTCCAGCTTCAAGCCTAAATGCAATTCTCTCAACATACCATGCACTATGATGCCACTGTACATTAGCCCAAAGCCCAAAACAAGTTTTCTTTCCTTCTTTCCCTACAGATTTCTGCCTCAAATATCAACTTCCACTGTGGCCTTCTTTAGTCTTCCTGGTTAAAATTATGGCTCCTTCTTCTGCATCCCTATTGCACTTTATATAACTATTATTATACTATTTATTCACCCTGCCTTTTGTCAAATATCTCCAATTCTAATTGCACTTTTTCACAGCATAACACTTCTAAAATCAGGAAGTGACTTACAATGTATGCCAAACACACTTGCCAGCTACCAGGTAGAGTACTACACCACAATACAACAACAGTAATTTTCTGCACATGCAAACTCAACACTGCACAGGAGGCATTGGCTCATCTGGTTGCTTCCTTGGTGGTGACATTTGCACTGTTAATACCACACACATTTCAATTTTAATTTAAAGTTTCTATCTCTAGCACTTTTAAAACTATGTTCTGATGTATTATTGAAATAAAAAGATATTTTTTGCATCTAGACTATGGCCTGTGACATGTGGGATAAAACAACTAAAGGTAGTAGAAATTGCCAGATCCCTTGGCACATGTTACGGAACTTCCTAATTTCTTGGACCATGAAGAACTTCTCCTCAGATACTGAGCTACTCTGTCAAAAGCTTCCAAGTAAATTTCAGGAATAGCTGTTTAATATACAATAACTGTAATTTAGTTTTTTCAGAGTTACACCTTTCGCAACAAGGAAATGCACAATCTAAACTCCAGGATTCTTCATCCATCTCAAACATAGCTTTTTTCCAAAAGGAGTTCAAGATGGTGAGCACAGATTTAAAAAAGCAGTAAGTTAGCACAAAGCTTATATACAACTGTAGGTGGCCAAAGATGATACAAAGAACTTTTAATATTAAACCTGAAAATGGCTAAGATTAAAACTTAATGACACCGGTTAAGAAATACACAGATCTATAGATAAAAGTCATCTATTGTCAGTTCATTTAAAAAATTGTATACATTTTGAGTTCCCTTTTTTGGCTAAAAAAAAAAGTGACCTTTATGATGAATCATACAGTAGATTGTATTTGTTGGTCAAAAAAGCACAATCTTTTGGTAAGCTAATTCTTTCTTGACATGTCTATATTAGAAAACTGTTAAAGGTCTAGGCTATACATTAACCATCTTTCTTTCACTTCCAGTGTCTTTACATATGAAAAAATGCTCATTACTGAATTGGTCTAGCTTTCGACCAACAGTTACATTTCTCTCAAACCTGGCCTCATTTCTATTAAAACCTAGCTGTATGCTTATTTTTAGATTTGGATGGGCATATTTCATTATAAATGCCCTTTTAAAAATTCAAAATCCGTTCATGCTTTTGTGCATCCAACAAGTATTTATCAGGCTCCTAATAAATGCCAAGCAATGACAAGACTACAAAGGCAAATAAGACTCAGCCTTGCTCTGAACTTTACTTACAGACTAGAGGGAGAGACAGGCCAGGCAGCATGTTACAACTCAATGTGATGAGAGCTGTGATACGGAAGTAAAGGCTGCTGAGGAGCATGGAGAATGACCATTGCACGCAGCCTGGGATTAAGGAATATCTAAGCTAAACCCTGAAGAATGAATAGGAGATAACCTGGAAAAGTGGGTGTCCAGGGGTCTATGGGATAAGTTGGCCTGAGTTGAGAGAACAGTGTATGCAAAAACGTAAAGATGGAGGTGCAGGCTGGGGAGGGGATCTACCAGTGGAGAGACAACAAGTTTTGTTGGGCCAGCTTTCAGAGGTGCCACAAAGGGCTTCTGATGTCCTGTTAAGAATACCTTGGATTTTATCCTAAGAGCAGTGGGGATCCATTTTCATTTGCAAGATATTTTTCCAAAAATGTATAATGCTTCATCAATTATATTGTTCTCTCCATGCCGTATCAAGTCTTAATCAGCTTTATTCAATGCTGTTTTTGCTCTGTCTTCATTTCCAGTGTTTTTAAATTCTTTATATTTAAGTAAAGAAAACATATTTGTACTTTCATGGGATTAAAAAACAACTAACTCATTTTGGTTCTCTCAATCACTCCTATTTTTCCTTGCCTCAGAGAAAGAAGCAAATAAAAAAATTCACCACTAAATTCTTCATTTGCAATCGTATGGGCATTTTACTCAATATAGAATAAGTAGAGCCTGTGTAACCTCACGCAACTTGCTTAACCTCTCTGTGCCTTAGTTTATTCAACTATAAGACGACAGTTACTATCATTTACCTTATAGGATTCTTATGAGGGTTAAATACGACACCATATGCACAGTGTTTAGCATAATCCCTGAATTATAATAATTAAATTTTAGCTATTTTTGTCATTAAGTATTATTGAACAATGTACATATATGTACATGGTTAAACTTTGAATTTGTATTTTATTATAATTCTAATGGTATACACATACATATACATATATGTGTAAAGCATATATATTTATATACACTTATGTTGTATGTTGAAAGTCTTTCCAGAAACTTTTAGTAGAATTTCTCTGAGGCAAGGACCTAAATGATCAGGAAGGGAAGAGGATACTTAACTTTTCTCATTTTATTCCTTTCTGTAATCTTTAATTCTTTTTTAACCTTTTATAATAAAAATTGGTGAAAACTCCTGTTGTGCAAAATAAAAAAAAAAACATTATTCTCAAAGCTTAAGATAATTATATGGAAATCATTTTATATAGAGAAAAAAGGGTGTGGAACTTAGGCTTGACTGGCCTAGAAAAGAGGAAAATTAAGACTAAGAGAGAATTAGTATCTGTTCTCAAAAATCTGTTGTCTAAGGGCTACCATGTGAAAGAAGGATTAGATATAATTTGTATCTAGAGAACAGAAAGGCTGATTTTGCCCAAATAAAAAGAACTCTGCACTGATGAGAACAGTTCAAAGATACCGCCCTAGTAGCAAAAGCTCCATCACAGAAAGTGTCCACCATTGGCTACCTGGCCAGCTTTCTGAGATTTGGTTCCAGGGATTCCCCTTCCAAATCTATGAAATCTGGCAGTCTCCAAGCATTTGAAATTTGAAACTTAGATTGATGTATCTTATTCTGTAATCCAGTAACTGGTGCATCTTTAAGTGATTATCCAGAAACATCCAAACTATAACCACACATTAAATAAGTTATATAAATTGGCTGGGCACAGTGGTTCACGCCTGTAATCCCAGCACTTTGGGAGGCTGAGGCGGGTGGATCACCTGAGGTCAGGAGTCCAAGACCAACCTGGCCAACATGGCAAAACTCCGTCTCTACAAAAAATACAAAAATTAGCCTGGCTGGTGGTGGGTGCCTGTAATCCCAGTTACTCAGGAGGCTGAGACAGGGGAATTGCTTGAACTAGGAGGCAGAGGTTGCAGTGAGCCGGGATCACGCCACTGCACTCCAGCCTGGGCAACAGAGTGAGACTCCGTCTCAAAAAATAAAAAATAAGTTATATAAATCAACTTTGCCTCCAACTGACAAGACCTTTCAATGGGCAGGTATTCTTAAGAAAGGATTATTAGTACATATATGTTTATTATACTTCCATGAAGTATACAATTATCCAAACACATATCTCATAATCTTGAAACCTGGTTCAAAATGTGGATGCTGTGTTTAAACACTAACTAAAATAGAATTTGTTAAAGGTAATTTTTGTTTCCAACCAGATTCACACTACATGGTATTTTAGCATTGTTCATTAACCTTATTCTTTTTTTTAATATATACAATATTTTTGTTTATTTATATATGTGAATTTCTATATATTTAGATATATAGAACAAAGCCTAAAAAGTGAGGATCAAAAGAGAAATCCTTACCTATCATTATCCTTATTCTTTAAAAAGTATTAATATCTGTTTCCAGATTTTAATTGGACTACTCTTTTTCAGTTTGTCATTATGAACTTGGTAAATTAAGCCCAATATTGGAACACTTTAGCAGCTCAATATTGAAAGTCCTACTTTTGTGATTCTACTTTCCCTGAAAAGTGGGGTGCACACAAGAGAAATAGGGGGTTTTCAGCATTGGGATAGTGCAGTGCCTTTGAGATATGACAGGATGACCTTTAAGTGACAACCTTTTCTAGAGAATAATTTGAATGAAGAGAAAGTGAGTCAGGGAAGGCAGAGAGCTCTGGAAGTCACATCTGGCTAGGAGACTGCTCTGGTATCTACCACTTGAGAGGCTGTTGACTTAGAAAGCCATTGCATTCCTCTGAACATGTGTCCCTCTTTTATCTAAAAACAGGGGGGAAATCAAAGTAGATAAAATTGTTTCCATTTCAACAATCAGTTGATATTTTGTCTACCCAAAAGTTTAGTTCAATGGGGAAAAACTCAAACCTTTGAGTCAGAAGAAGACCTAAGTCTGGCTGTCATTATCTATTCTACCTTTGACAGGTCTCCTACCACCTCTGAGAATAAGTTTCTTCATATGATAAATTGAAAGGGCAAGACACAAAGTAAAGAAAAACTGCAAATGTATTTTTATATTGTTTTCAGCCTCAACTAAAGCTCTGTGGTAAGAACAGCTCTTATGATTCCACTTTTATAAATGGGAACAGGCCAAGCATGGTGGTTCATGTCTGTAATACGAGCACTTTGGGAGGGAGGCCAAGGTGGGCAGATCGCTTGAGCCCAGGAGTTTGAGACCGGCCTAGGCAACATGGCAAAAAACCCCATCTCTACAAAGAAAAAAAAAAAATTAGCCAGGTATGGTGGTTCATACCTGTAGTCCCAGCTACTCAGGAGGCTGAGGCAGGAGGGTCATTTGAGCCCAGGAGGTCCAGACTGCAGTGAGCCATGATCGCACCACTGCACTCCAGCCTGGGCAATGGAGCAAGACCCTGTAATTACAGCACTTGGGATGCCAAGGCGGGCAGATCACTTGAGACCAGGAGTTCGAGACCAGCCTGGCCAACATGGCAAGAGCCCGTCTCTACTAAAAATACAAAAATTAGCTGGGTGTGGTGGTGCAGGCCTGTAATCCCAACTACTTGAGAGGCTGAAACACGAGAATTGTCTGAACCCGGGAGGTGGAGGTTGCAGTGAGCTGAGATCACACCACTGCACTCCAGCCTGGGTGACAGAGCTATCTGTCTAGAAAAGAAAAGAAAAAGTTTACTAGGTTTTTCAGCAAGTAACAATAATGCAGAGGTTTGATCCCAAGTCTCCAAGCACAGACACATGCTGCTTCCCCAACCTATTTAATAAAATTCTGGGGAAATGAAATAAGAGAATTGTCCAAGTGTCCTATTATAAACAGTCTTATAAGTTTAAGGTATTATTAAGACTAAGCTTTAAATTATGTAGCGAGATATCAACATATTTTTTCTACTCATTAACATTTCTATCAGAGCAAAAGTCCCATAAACCACTGATCCTACCCAGCATGTCACAGTACAATCAGTTGAATAAATGGGCAGATTACTGCCACTTTAGAAATGATCCATGAACTTAATTAGATATACTAAACAAATGGATACATTTACATTGCACAGGCCACACTTTGAGGATCTTAGAAGAAATAACTATAATTAGGCAAGACAGATATAGTTGTACTAGTAAAAGAATCCTACTCTCAGAGTCCAATCCTTCATTCAAGCCAAACAAATCATTCTCAGTTGAAAATATGCATCCAAATCATTGTAAGATACCCTGTACTTACAAAGCCACAACATCCCCCTAACAAAATATAGGAGTGAATAGTGGATAAGGGGAGGAGAAAAGGAATCCCTGCAGCCTCTTCGCACACCACCACTTTGATCAAGTTTAAGAATCAACTCCTGGCAATAGCACTTTAGAGATAACAATATTCTTAATGAAACACTTTCCCATCACAACAGGTTATTAAAGCAATCCATTATTCTTCTCTCCACCTATTAAAAAAGTCTGATTTAGTGAAAAAGACAATCCTCAAAAATCCAGGACTTACCATAGGCTGCTCTGTGTTATAGTTACTGCCCCCACTGAGAGTCCCCCAGAGGCCAGAAGGATCTCATTCACTACTGTGTTCCCTCACAGTGCTTGGCACATAGCTGGTCTCAGAAACTGTATGTTGAACTTATTCTACAATGTAATGTATTTCAAAAACCAATTTCAACTCTTAAAATAATAATCCCTATGAAAAAGGAAAACATATGTATTTCATATTTCTTTCATTTTCCTGAAGTGAGGCTCCTTCACACTCATTTGGAATGTGTTTGTTTTCATTTCAATTGTTTACATGCTCACTACATGTAAACATTATTATGGTGGCATCATTCAGAGAACATGAATCTTTTTAAGATTTAAAGGAGATTACATCCAGTCAAAAGATGGATTACACTTGGATATATCACAGATTTGAAAAAAACATAAATTGAATAACCACATACAACATCAATAAAAAAGTCCTGCCTGGGTGCGGTGGCTCATGCCTGTAATCCCAGCATTTTGGGAGGCCGAGCCGGGCGGATCACCTGAGGTCAGGGGTTCAAGACCAGCCTGGCCAACATGGCGAAACTCCGTCTCTACTAAAAGTACAAAAATTAGCCAGGCATGGTGACAGACGCCTGTAATCCCAGCTACTCAGGAGGCTGAGGCAGGAGAATCGCTTGAACCCGGGAAGCGGAGTTTGCAGTCTGCCGAGTTCACGTCCCTGCACTCCAGCCTGGGCAACAGAGCGAGACTCCGCCTCAAAAAAAAAAAAAGTCCTGAAACCATCAATCCCTTGGGGATCATTTTAGTTTTATTTAAAATGGTCTAAGAGAATGTCCCATCAATATCTTGGTTAACTTCAATAAGAGCACGAATGAGTAGAATTTGCTTTCAGCCCAGGACATTTGAGCATCTGTGGACAATATTTCATTCCACTTTGGGACAAGGAAAATAGAAAATAATAGCCCAAGGAGAGCTATTACACAATTAAAATAAACAAGCATTTGTTTGCAAAGCAGGGCATTTAAATTCAGTTTGATTTCATTACTGTTCAAACGACCCCATATGAATCTTTCCTCTGGAATCCTCAGTTGTCCAGTATTAAAGTTAACCAATGTAGAACCAACCACCGAGGACTTCAATTATAGATATCTCTGTAAACAATTCTCCGAACCTGGTTCCCTGAAGAAGTAAGCAAATAGCTATAATAATACTCCTAGTCCAACATGGATATATTAAATGACTGTTTTGCTACTGAAATCGCAAATGCCAACAGCAGTTCCAAGAGAGGACTCTAACTTGCCAAAACGTTTTATAAAAGACAGTTGCAAGCCCAGATACAAAGTTCAGAGGAATTTCCATTGTCCCTACATGTAAAGGTTTATGAAATCTGTACACTCAATGCAAAAGGATAAACAAGATCAAAGCCAACACATGAAATAAATTTCATTGTGCAAACAGTAAAAGCTGTGTAAAAGAGCTCTAGATCCCAGGTTAAAAACTGCAGGAGAAAGGTAACATTAACTCTAGCAGACGGCTGAGTTAAGATGTGGCAGAGCTTTACAGAATTGCAAATAGCATCAGCATTGCAAAAATAACAATTGGAATAAATACCGTCTGCATGCTGCAAAAACAATCAAAGCACATGCTCCTTCACCTCTCCCCCTCATCCAGCTGGGCAGTGAAAGCAGCTGCCTCTCCCAGCCCTCCTCCCAAGCCGTTCTTCGCCCCACCCGCTCCCCTCTCTTCTCCACCCCTCCCCTCCTCCTTCCCTCCCCCTCCCCGCCCCCAGCTGCCGTATTCAGCAGTCTAGAGAGATTAGGAGGAGCTCTCTACAGTCTCTGGGCCTCAGGACTGATCTAACGTTTTGTAGCTCCCTGGATGAGAGAAATCAGAGACTCGACACCCAGGTGGTATTAGAAGCCTTCGCCTCCAGCCCGGCTCTCTCGCAAACCGGGGCTGGGGGACCACGGGGGGCCTCGGGCCGGGCGACTGGGAGGCTCCGGAGGCCGCGCGGGGCTCAGCGCTGCGCTCCGCGCGGGCAGCGCTACCTGAGCTGTCCATGGTGCTGGCGCGGTCCGGAGGCTGTCGGGCGGGACTCCGCGCCGCTGCCCCGGCGTTCACTCTCTGCTTGCCGCCAACCACGCCGCTTCCCGCACTTAAGTCCCCGTTACTGTCCACCAGCTGCAAAGATTCATAACCATCGTTGCTGGTCTTTTTCCGGTAGCTCCCGAGGAGGCTCATGGGCAAGCCCGGAGAAAAGAGAAAATAACCTGGGAAGCGAAGGGGGAGATGGAAGGTGGAAAGGGCTGAAGAAGGAATTAAAAAAAAAAAAAATTAAGTGCCCGACATGACGCAAAGAGGAGGGAAAAGAAGGAGCGGCCACCGGAGAGAAGCTTCGCCGGGCGAGGCGAAGCCGCCGCCCTGGGCTGAGCTCGGCTCGGGGCGCCGGGAGGAGGGAGGGAGGGAAGGAGACGCGGGCGGGCGGGGGCGCGCGTCCTCTGGGCCAACGCCGCGGAGCCGCCCGGCCCTGCCGAGCTCCGGGCCCCAGGCCAGCACCTCCTGGCTGAGGAGTGCCCGGAAGCAATCCTATAGGTGTCGCCGCGTCGCCCCGCCGCGCAGCAGGGCAGCGCCAAAGCCGCTGGCCCGCGGGGAGGGAAGGAAAGGGAGGTAGGAGGGGAGGGGAGGTTCGTGAGGAGGGGGGTTGAAGGCGGGAAACGGGGCGGGGTGGTCGGGGGAGGGGACTACTACGACGAGGGTTGGGAGGGTGTGTTCGCACGCGTGTGGCAGAGAAGAAAGGGGCGAGGTATCTCGGCCTGCGAAGCTTTGAGGACCAGGGGTCTTGTGGTAAAATCCAGACACACCCATTTCATGCAACTTCGCCTATTTTCACCGGAAGATTCCGCCAAAGCCACCAGGACGGTAATCGTCCTAGAGAACTGACTTGTAACTCAATTCAACAGAAAAAGAATGCAAGTTAAGTGCCAGAATATATCTATGCTAGGATATAAAGGAAGAGCAATATTTTGCACATTCTCCAGAACAGGGATGATCCCTAAGGGAGATATCAAAGAGTTGGGTATTCTAATACTAGGAGGCAGCGTCCGTTCTGCCTAGAGAGCAGACGTGACTGTTTAGAACTCTTTGTTGAGCGCATAAACTGGAGAGAAGGGCAAGGTTAAGTCGATCCGCCACCATTTACCTTAGGACCTGGAGAAAAGACTGTATCAGTTAGCTAGCTTGAAGGCCTGCTTGGGAAGCAAGATAGACAAGGATTTTTTTCCCCCATTCTCTAGCCTCACCCCTTATTTTTCTTTCATAATTCTGGCCGAAGAAAGCGGTCACTCATAATCAGAAGAGAATTTATCATGAAGTTAATTAAGCTGTGTACCTAATTTTGTATCTGTCATCGTGTATTCTTAAAAGAAGACTCCGACATTGTATAAGTTCTGGACCTTAACAAAACCTGGATAAACTCTGGTAAGTCTTAAAATGTAATCATCAAATGTTTATTTTCACCTAAAATAATAAGATTTCAGAAGGATTGCTCATTCTCATCATCTTAGGTCAAGATCAAGTAAGTCTTGGTTAAAAATTATCATTTTCTCTACTAAAACTTGGAGGGACTAAGTGAGGCACCCGTCAAGAGTCATTTGACAGAGTTTCCTCACCAAAACAGGAAAAAAGTACATGCATGTAAAATGTACTTGAGCCCATACACAAAGCCAGATTTGCTTTCTTCTCATCTTACATGGTTTTCTCTTGCTGTCCTTATTTCAATCACCTAAGGACACAAAATCAAACAATAGCATCTAAGAGACTTCAGTCCAGATCATTTGGGTCTCAGGAAGTTTCCAGGAAGCTCTAGCTTTACACAGGTCTACATAAAATAAATTGGACTAAGAGACATTTTCCTGTACAAGGATCACCCAAACACAGATTCTTGTAGGAAGAGCATCAATCAGAAGAAGTCCAAAGAAATGTTTTCTAAATCCTTCCAGTCCTTCTGGGGAAACCTGAACTTCCTGGCCAGTTGCTTTCCCAACTGCATTCTTTGATGAAGGTATGGTGTGTCCTGAATTGCAAATCAGAGTTAATGCTCATTTATAACAAGATCAAACAATCTGAATGGTGGCAGGAAAAACTGCAATAAAAATTTTAAAACAAATTTTTATACTTTCAATTTTCCAAATCTGTCAGATTGAACTATTTTAGTTACTTGACTAAAGTAATAATTCTGTAAAGTCTAGTAAATCTTTTCCCATAACATCTTAAATAATCTTTCTCTGTACTTTTTCTTTTAATTCATTACCGACACACAGGGACAGTAAATACCTAGTGTTCATCATGTGCCCTGACAAATGCTGGACTATAATCATTGGATTAATAGAATTTAGAACCAGCCTCAGTGACAGACTGAGACCCTGTCTCAAAAAATAAATAAATAAATACAGGATCATTTTTGAAAAGTGAAAATTATTATTTTCAAAAAGAACACTTTCAGTTATTTTTGCTCAATTTCAACTTGCAGACATATTGCTGAAAGAAATTATAGATGAGACATATGCCTTTGTATTTTTCAATGTCTATCTCTGGAGTTTGCAAGTGTAAAGAAAAATCTGAATGGGCTATAAGAATTTTATCTTTATACTTAATATAAATAAAGTCAATCAGGATAACTATTAATAATCCTATAAAATTGAAGATATAAGGAGCATATTAAGGCAGGAAAATACAATAACTAGGTTAATTTACAACAGCCTAAAAACTAGGGCTTGGGCCTAAATTTGGATATGCACCAATTTCAACATTAAAATTTTCTTTACTGTGCCAAAGATCAAATTCATATACTTATCAATGAATATCTCACTGTTCTACTCTATAAAACAAGCATAATATGAGTACCATCATTATATAGAAGAATTAGATTAGTACCTAACATATATATATATAGAGAGAGAGAGAGAGAGAGAGAAAAAGAGAGAGATTGAGAGAGAGAGTAGTAGTTAACAATTGTTCTCTATTACTATTATTGGTCTGTCTTGGGTGCAGCTCTACACTCAGTGCCTGGCAGTCTTAGTTTTTCCCATGGGAAAAGCTCAATAAAGGCTAAATATTATTTTTTCCAGGGATATCCTAATGGCAAATTGTCTTTGTAACTTTGAATGAGAATTTGGGCTTAAGGGAGGTGGCACTGGTCAAACACAAGGTGAACATTTATAGCCTAACTCTTGGGTTTCCAAACTCAAGACTACTTCATAACTTATCTCAAAAATACTACATCATACATGAGACAACGGCAAAGGATAAGATGCCCTCTTTTGGGGAGAGCAATCATTCCCTTTGTCTTTTCTCTTGCTGCCTTCAGGTGCTTTATTAACTTGATGAAGATTAGTGACACTGAGGAATACTGAGGAACCAGGCTCTATTCCACCCCATCCCCTTCATGCACACCCCATTCCAAATGCTATCCTGTCACAGCAGATGCCACATCACTTTTGGGGTGGGCTAAGAGATCAAGGTATGTATGCCATGACCTATGTAGGATTTTGATCTGTGATTTTCATTTCCAGAGAATATAATACATTGATTAAGACTGAAGTTGCCAGCCAGGTGTGGTGGCTCACACCTGTGGTCCTGGCACTTTGGGAGGCTGAGGTGGGCGGATCACGAGGTCAGGAGATTGAGACCATCCTGGCTAACACGGTGAAACCCTGTCTCTACTAAAAATACCAAAAAAAAAAAACCAGGCGTGGTGGCAGGCACCTGTAGTCCCAGCTACTCAGGAGGCTGAGGCAGGAGAATGGCGTGAACCCAGGAGGCGGAGCTTGCAGTGAGCCAACAAAGTGAGACTCCGTCTCAAAAAAAAAAAAAAAATTGAAGTTGCCTATGATTGATTCTTAGTTCCAATGACTCTTGGCTCTATGACTTTGGGCAAGTTACTTAACCTCTCTGCCTCACTTTTCTCCTCTGTAAAGTGAGGATTATAGTAATGCCGTCATAATAAGGTTATAGTAAGAAGTAAATTAGTTCCTAACATATAATAAGTGCTTAACATATGCCATCTATTACTACTATCATTCTACTTCTTTTTAAAATGTCACTTTTTCAAAAATGCAACTTCCCATCTGTAAAATCAAGCTTAAATCTGCCCAGCTTACCTAAGACATTTGTTATCATTATGACATATGATAACATAAAAGCAGTTTGTAAAATGTGAACTGATTGTTTTGCCCTGAGTTTTTAAATATTCACGTGTATGTATTTCCTATTGGATTTGGACTCTTTGAGGGCAAAAATCCATGTTTTGTTCATGTTTGTGTCCCTCATGACACTCCAAAGAACACCTCACTCTCATTAGATATTGAGTAAATATCTACTGAATTAATGAATAAACAAAAATGTCATGGCATTACCTAGTCCAGTGATTTAAACTATATGCTGTAGCCGATGAGTAAATTATAAAGTATTTTCATAAAAATGAAATAGGCTGGAAAACATCAGAGTTTGGAACACAGTAAGATATTGTTTCCTAAAATATTGTTTTGGGTTTGTGTGATATGTATGAGTGTGTGTATGTTTCTGCTCAGTAATGATATAAATGTATTTCTCACTGTGTGTCCTGATTATAAATATTTGAATGTCTATGTTATGGGACAATCTCTGGTACTAAGAGGTCCTAGTGTTCCCAATTATGAATGTCCTATACACTGTGACATCGAATTCATTTGGCCAATTGGACCACAAAAAGTTTTGGCTAAGCAGACAGTAAATGAAGCCAGAGCTTCTACTCTGTTCTCTCTGTTAGAAAATATATTATGATCAGGTTTCTAAAATGCATCTCTTCAATTTCCTATTTTAACAAACATAAATCAATGCACAGTATTGAAACTTACTTTGGCAATGTGCCTGAGGGCCATAATCCAGATTATCTCCTTATTGAATAAGGCCTATATATATACATAGTGCAAGGCACTTCAACTGGGGAACATCAAGCCATCTCTGACTCCCAGACATGTTTTGTCTGTCCTGTACTTCTTAAAATGAAAAACATTTTAGTTTAGATGCCTTTACAGAGGGTACATAGGCTCCAGTCTAAGGGCCATAGTTCACTACTACTTCCCAATGTAGAATACTCAACCTCCTCCACTCATTCCTACTACCAGTTACCCTTGCAGGCATTTGAGTTTGAGACCTGCAGTGTAGTGGCAAAACCTTAAGGAGAAATACTCCCAAGAGAGACGCCAAAAGACACGTCTTTAGGCCACAGTCCAGAAGAAAGCAAAATAGACTGAGAATCCTCTCCTGACTCTGCTCTTAATCAGCAGGGTGGCCTTGATCCATTCTCCTTCTCTCAGCAGTAAAATCGAAGATATTGAATTACATGATTCTCTTTAGTTCTCAAAACTTTAGTTGTCACTTCCCTCTCTCCTCCAAATGATGTCCACAGGGAAAAACCATAGTCATTTAAGTGCTACAGTTTGCTGTGTCCCAGTTAATCAAGGTTTTGCTATAGAAATGCATGCATAAATAGTAGCAGCTGTCAAGAGGGACATATAAAGCAACACACAAGAGAGAAGAGGAGGTATGCTGGAAAAAATCGGGTGAGCTGATGGATGACATTTAACAGAAGAAAATCTGAACTATTCCTATAATGTTCTTAGGCGTGGGGATATCTGTTCTTGGTGTTTGACGGGATTCTGGGTCTTCCAGAAAATAGGACAAATTTCCCAGGTAGGGCATTTTTTTTTTTTTAAAGATAACCCAATATCATGAAACCTGTGTTTCCTTGACACTCTAATAAGTAACAAAATAACTGCCATTGATTATTTATCATTTGCCAGGTGCCTTACCTACCTTAAATCTAAAGATTTTATTCTTATTTTGAGGCAGACTTGGAGAGGTTAAGTAACTGGCCCAGGGTTACACAACCATCAGTTAGGATTCAAACCTCCATCTTCCTGATCATGCTTTGGCCACTGCGGCAGCCTAAAGAGGCAATTCCACTGATCAAAGTGAAAGCTGAAGGACATTTAGGTCATTCCTTAGATCTGACCTGCCTTACTAAGTGTGGTCAGTGGAAAATGGTTTGGGCAACTTATGGAAATTGCACTTTGGGAGGCTGAGGCAGGCAGATCACCTGAGATCAGGAGTTCGAGACCAGCCTGGCCAACATGGTGAAACCCCGTCTCTACTAAAAAACAAACAAAGAAACAAACAAAAAATTAGCTGGGCGTGGTGGCACGTGCCTGTAGCTCCAGCTACTCAGGAGGCTGAGGCAAGAGAATCACTTGAACCTGGGAGGCAGAGGTTGCAGTGAGTCGAGATCATGCCACTGCACTCCAGCCTGGGTGACAGAGGGAGACTCTGTCTCAAAAAAAAAAAAAAGAAGAAAGAATCAAATGAGGCACATGGAAGCATATAGTAAACACTAAAGCCCTACTTAAATACTGCATTTTATCAAATCTAAGAAACCATCCATTCTAAGTCACAACATAAGAAAAATATGCTACTAAAGAAAGTATGACATACTATCAATCTTAAGATACCCCAAGATTTCTTAAATGTCAATATGTTAAAAATCTTTTATAATCAATGTAACAAATGTTATTATTTGACTGTATATTAGTCTGAGAATATATTTGTCAATTTATTATTCACGTATTTTGAGCAATTCTGGCAGGTGAAGACAATACCCATCATGTTTTATGAGGTCTAGCACAGTGCCTGCCAAGTAATAGGTGCTCAGAAAGTATCTGCTAATTGAATGAAAATACCAAAAAACTTTATTTTGGAAGCAATCTTTAGTTTACAGAAAACATTGCTCTGGTTTCTTTAATGAGCTCACTTAAAAAACACATTTCCATTTGCTAACATTTAACTTATCCTTGACTTTTCAAGGACATGCTCATAGTATAATGTTTGCCTTAGTTCATTTTGTGCTGCTATAATAGAATACAGGAGACTGAGTAATTTACAAAGAGCAGAGATTTATTTCTTACAGTTTCTGGGGCCAGGAAGTCCAAGACCAAGGAGCCTACATCTGGTGAGGGCCTTCATGCTGCATCATCCCGTGAGAGAAGGCAGGAGGGCAAGAGAGGATAAGAAAGGAAGAGAGAGCAAGGGGGTTGAGGGGGAGGGAAACTCGCTTTAATCAAGAGTGCACTCCCATAGTAATGGCATTAATCCATTCATGAGGGTGGACCCCTTATGGCCTAATCACCTGTTAATGGTACCACCTCTTATTACTGTGAGAATGGCAATTAAATTTCAACATGAGTTGTGGAGGGGATATTCAAACCATAGCAACGTTATACTGTACCATATATATACATATAATATATATTATATATATAATATATATATAATATATATATATAAAATCCACGGTTCCTATATAATAACTCCCATAGCCCTCGACATAGTAAACAAAACCTCTTTCTCTTTCTCTCTCTCTCTCTCTCTCTCTGATGTTCTGCCTCCCTACTTTCACCTGTCCAAGGCAGGACTCTTACCTGATTGTGGGTCATAAAACCCTCATCCCAGAGGGTGTCCTGCCCCATCCCTGGGGGAAGAAATGCTGCGCAGAGAAGACAAATAGAGTCTAAACAGGCCCTATTGGGTTTAGATCATATACTTTTTGTTGATGAATCACATTTTAACACAGTTGTCCATGCTTCAATCATGCCTACCCAATGAAGTCTTCATACAAGGCCCAAGAGGATAGGGTTTGGGGACCTTCCAGATAGCTGAGTAAGTGGAGGTTCCTGGAGGATGGTGCACCCAGAGAGGGCATGGCAACTTGGCATCCCTTTCCTTGTATCTTTGTAATATCCTTTATTATAACCCAATAAACGTGTTTCCCTGAGTTCTGTGAGCCCCTCCAGCAAATTAATCAACCCAAAGAGGGGATCATGGGAACCCAAACTTGAAGCTGGTCGATCAGAAGTTTTAGAGGCCCAGACTTGCAACTGGTGTCTGAAAATGGAGATGGTAGGTTGGGGGAGCAATTTTGGGGACTGTGTCAGTGGTATCTGACACTATCTCCCGGTAGATAGTCTCAGAACTGGAGGACACTCAGCTGGTGTCCACTGCACAATTGTTTGTTTGTGGGGGGGAAGTGCCCATTTGATCACAGAAGCCTTTAATTTGTGTTGATTGTTACTGTGAGAAAATAAGAAAAAGCACTTTGAGTGTGTTTTTCCACACACAGATATACCTACATTACCGTTTCAAGAGTAACTCATGGAAGCATCAGTCCTTTTCATCTGTCATTTTACAAGTAGGAAAACTTCACCTTCTCAAGTGGGCTGGTTCTGTGATCGACTTCTCTCAGTCTTGAAGAAAACACTGAAAATTTTTATGCAGTAAATAGTTCCCCAAAGTCAGCTGCAAACCAACACTGAAGTGAAAGTTTTCCTAAATCCTGGATAGTCCCATGTTTGGCCCTGAGCCCATTATGTGTGATTTCATGTTCAAGATCCTTAAAATCTGGATGCTTCTTTTTGCAACCCCATTGTACTTAACAGGGTGCTGGGCCACAGAGCATGTAGAACTTGGGGCAAATCGTCTATGCTGGTGATGCAGAAGGCAGTCACCACCCCAGACACAGGTGGAACAAATTCTTGGGGTGCTGAGTCTCCAGAGCACCAAATCACTGCTGCTCACTTGACAACATCTAATTAAAGGGAAGGAACTAGCATTTTCTGAACACTAAACTAAGTGCATGGGTTTTTCATCTATTCGAATGTGAAAGGTTTCATGAGAAGGATTACCATACCCAAAGAGATAAAACTCTGGAATGCAGCTGAGTGTGGGCTAAGCAGTGATTGCTAGTGATCCTCAATATTGCTCTCCATCTTCTATGCTTCTATGCCCTTTAGCTGGGCATGTGGCGACATAGTATAAATATTTTTCAGTCTCTTTCATGTCTTGGACCTGCCACATGCAAGTTTTCTGTAATCTACTAGGTGCATACATAGGACTAAGTTGTAGCCATTGTAATTATAAGCAAAAATAATATGTGCAATTTCTGGTATGGATCCTTAAAAAGGAGGGTAGGTGGTATGTCCTTCCAATCCTTTTCCCTTTCTTCTAGTTGGAATACGGAGCTCCAGCAGGTACTTGGACCATGAGTTAACCTTGAGGGTGGAAGACATTCACAATGAAGCAGTAAAACAGAAGAACCCCGAGCTCCAGAGAGCCCTAGCAACCCTAGACTGATTACCTCTAGATTACTTAGAGGTGAGAGAAAAACAAACTACTTAGTTATTATTTTGCCACTGTTATTTTGCTTTTTTCTGTTATGTGCATCCAAACTAACTGGGGTACAACCTACCACCATTAACCACTGGATTTCAGACTTTTTTTCTTTTTTTTTTTTTTTTTTTTGAGATGGAGTTTTCACATTCTTGTTGCCCAGGCTGGAGTGCAGTGGCGCAATCTTGGCTCACCTCCCGGGTTCAAGCAATTCTCCTGCCTCAGCCTCCCCAGTGGCTGGGATTACAAGCACACACCACCATGGCCAGCTAATTCTTTTGTGTTTTCAGTAGAGACGGGGTTTCAGCATGTTGGCCAGGCTGGTCTCAAACTCTTGACCTCAGGTGATCCGCCTGCCTTGGCCTCCCAAAGTGCTGGGATTACAGGCATGAGCCACCGTGCCCGGACACTTTCAGATATTTATTTACAAAAATATTTACTGGGAATTACATGTTCATGTGGTCATGGACAAATGTGATAACTTCTCTAAACCTGTGTTTTCTCATCCATAAAATACTAATAAAAACAGGGTAGTTATTAAAATTGCATAATATAAAGTACATAAAGAGCTTAGCATAATGCCTGGCATATAGTGAGGGTTCAATGAATGCTATCTATTGTGTTATTTGTTGTCATTGTCCTTCAACATAGCTCAGTCTATTGTGTCTGACTCCAAAGCCAGTGATCACTCCATCTCATCCTGCTATTCAGAGACTGTCTTTCAGGACAGACCCAGCCCAGAGCTGTGGACCCCTGACTCTGTTACCAGTGAACTCCCAAGTACAGCTATCCCTTCCTTTGGGTGTAATTCTCTTTCTTTGATCTATTTGCATGATCTCAATACAGTCTAGAATATTTTAAGCCATTAAAGGTGATACAAAGCTTAAAGCAAAATGTCAGTGTTATGACACAGTGGTTCTGAGACTATTAGCTTCAATATGGCCAAATGAGAGAGTCTGACTTATTTTCCATTTGTGCTAAAAGTAAACTTAGGTAATAAGTGGGGGTATTTTTAATTTATTATTCTATCTTTTTACTTTCTATTAGGGAAATTTTTCAAACATACTCAAAAGTAGAGAAAATCATATAATGGACTTCTTTGTATATATCACTCAGTATCAATACTCACCAAGTTGGTCCATTTCTCCATCATCCAGGAAAGACACTGGTGTTGATGCTGACATCCCTATCAAGGACAATAACTACCATGGCTCTTAGTGCCTTGGTGTAACCTGGGATGTGTGGCCTTCTGGCCAAGCATCTGTGATTTCATATTGTTGAAGCATTCGTTATAACCCTGGGGTTGCAGCTCTCTGTAAGTTTGCTGTGGCCTGACCAAGAAAGAAGGCATATGCAGATTTCTACAGAAATTATAATTCCATTAAAGAATTTGAGATGAGGAAGGTTAATCTCTCAGAGTACAAAGTGATTTTAGAACATAAAGTATTTCTTTGGGTTGAATTATATAGAAGTTTGTCACTGTACCTGTGTTCCTGAACTATCTGTGAAACATGAATATGCGGGCTAAGAAACTGTTTATCTTAATAAATAATTAACAAACACTTTGAACGGTAAAAAAAAAAAAAAAGTCATGGTCAGTCTTTTTTCATATGTATAGACCCCTTACTACCGTTAAGCAAATTCCAGACTTCATAATTTGGGGGGAGTAACTATCAGATTTCATCTGTACTAGAATTGCGGCAAAGTACCATTCCACCTGCCTGCTGAGAGGCCAAAGCTATTCCCTAACCAGTTTCTCTTCAGGAGACTGTCAAAGGACACTGCATACCTTCCCATTTCCTTTTTTCCCAGTAAAAACAACACATCATTCATTCAGTTTCTTGTCCTCACCTCACCTCCCACCTTCACCCACCCTAGACCCACAAAACTTGCCTCAGTTTCAAGTACTAGTTGTAATCTTAGGCCTTGCTGCCCAACAGATCTCAAAATCAGCATGGCAGTAATGTAATCATCCAACTAGTTCACCTTGCCCACTGCCCAGATAAGAGCCGATTTATCAAGACAGGGGAATTGCAATAGAGAAAGAGTGTAATTCACACAGAGCCAACTGAACGGGAGATCAGAGTTTTATTACTTGATTCAGTCTCCTTGGAAAATTCAGACACTAGGGTTTTTTTAAAGGATGATTTGGCACATAGGGGGGCCAGGGAGTGGGGAGTGCTGATTGATTGGGTCAGAGATGGAATCATAGGGGGTCAAAGTGGGTTCTTCTTGCTGTCTTCTGTTCCTGGGAGGCGCTGCAGAACTGGTTGCGCCAGATTACCAGTCTGGGTGGCACCAGCTGGTGCCTCAGAATGCAAGGTCTGAAAAACATCTCACACCAATCTTAGGTTTTACAATAATGATGTTACCCCAAGGAGCAACCGGGGAGGTTCAGAACTTGCAGCCTCCGGCTACAGGACTCCTAAACCTACATTTCCAATCTTGCAGCTAATTTATTAGTCCTACATGGGCAGTCTGGTTTCAGGCAAGAAGGGCTGTTATCATCTTTGTTTCAAGGTTAAACTAAGTTCCTCCCAAACTTAGTTCAGCCTGCACCCAACAATGAACAAGGGCAGCTTGAAGGTTAGAAGCAAAATGGAGTCATTAAGTCAGATCTGTCACTGTCATAATTTTCTCACTGTTATAATTTTTGCAAAGGCAGTTTCATTAAGTTTTGCCAAAATAGGAGAAATGTATGGACTACTAAAGCTGGAGAGAGTTAAAAAGGGTAGACTATCCCTTTCAATTTAAAGATAAGAAAATCAAGACAGAAAAATGAAAAAAATTGACTCACATTTCAGCTTTCTAAAATGCAGAGATCTAATTATGTGACTCAGTTGCTTAAAACTATTCAAGGGTTTCCTATCACCCTCAGTCAAAGGTAGTCAGCATAATGGACTCTGCATTCTAGGACCAGCTAATTTCCCTCAAGACTCAGCCCTCAGCCTTCACCACCTCCCCCTTCCCAACCTCTTTCTAAGTCCAGACAAAGAGCTTCGTTGCGATCCCCCACCTGGCCAATCCCAGCCTGCCCTTCAGATCCCTAAATGGAGATAGCACGTCCCAGGAAACCATCCAATTTCTCAAAACAACGTTTGATATCATTTTTTGAGGTCCCGTAGAATAGTCTACGTCTTCTAACATAGCACTTACAACATGCTACACTGAAATTGCCTATTTACATGTATGACTTCCCACACCAGACTGTAAGCTCCATGATGGCAGAGCCATATTTGGTACCTAACTCCATGCCTGACACAGGGTAGATGCCTGATAAAGATGTGCCAAATGAGGCTGGGCATGGTGGCTCACTCCTGTAATCCCAGCACTTTGGGAGGCTGAGGCAGGTGGATCACGAGGTCAGGAGTTCAAGACCAGCCTGGCCAACATGGTGAAACCCCGTCTCTAATAAAAATACAAATAATTAGCCGGGCGTGGTGGCGGGTGCCTGTAATCCCAGCTACTCAGGAGGCTAAGGCAGAGAATTGCTTGAACCCAGAAGGCGGAGGTTGCAGTGAGCTAAGATTGCGCCACTGCACTCCAACCTGGGTGACAGAGCTAGATTCCGTCTCAAAAAAAAAAAAAAAAAAAGATGTGTCCAATGAATGAATAACTACTGCCACTGGGCAGAGTCAGTCAACAACCTATGAAAAGATGTTCTACGCTGTTTAGCACCCAATGAAGGTTAGTTAGCCTTTGTACTTATTATTGATTAAGGTCACAGAGCTACATATAGGAGACTGGTTTTCTGACCAGTCTGGGTCAGAGTTCTCAGCATTCCATTACACTGCTTAATATGAATTCAGCCAATAAAGTTGTCACTTACTGCTACTTTCCATTTCTACTGTATTAAAGTAGACAAACAGATTTGTAGCCTACTGCAATTATTTTAGTTGAAAACTTTGACTTTATTTTTGATCCGAGTAGGAGACTGACAAACTCCAGACCATTTTTCTGAAAAACTTACAGATCATCATGTTTTAAAATTCCCTTTGGGCCATATTTTATTTATGAATAACAGAGTATGACTCTTTAATCTTTGCCTCTGAAATCTCTATGCCCATGTGGTATAGACTATAGGGAACCATGTGTTGGTAAAAAATAAGAAGTTTTCAAAAGAAGGCAGAAGATTGCAAATTACAAAAAGGAAATGTCCAAGTAGTGGTAAGTATGTCTTAAGCTCATGGTACAAAGATAATGATAGCAGTGCTTTTCTAATGCCTTTATAGCCTTGGTCACAAGATTGGAAAGCATAGTGGTGTTAGTTTTCAATTCCATAAGGATTTACTGAGTATTACCATGGGGCCAGTTCCCTTGTCCTCAATCTATCTTAACTTTCAATGGGAAGCAATGATAGGAGGAAAAAAATAGCAAAGACCTATTAAATAATTCAGTAAAACTTAAGTCAACACAAACCCCATTTACTAGAACTTTCTCAGTGTGGTAGTTAAGAACATGGACTTTGGAGATGGACAGACCCAGACTTCCAGCCTGGATATTTGAACTTGAGCAAAATACATAACTTTTCTGAGTCTCAGTTTCTCATTTGTTCATTGAGGTACTACCCTACTGATTGGCTGTACATATTAAATTAGCTACAGTAGCTATAGTGTACATTTATTCTTTTATCAACCAAGAAGAGTGGTCCCTTTTTCTGGGAAATTCTCTTCTGTGGTTGGGTTAGAGTTGCCATAGCCCAGGGATAGGTAACTGTAACCAAGCTAGGTCAACCATGGCTTTTTCACAGGACTTTTCCATTTAAAACCAGAAAGAGCAAGTCTGAGTCCGTCCTTCCCTAGAACAAAGATGACACACAGAGGTTGAAGGAGCCATTCTTTCTGACATGTGGAGATAAGTGATCTGAGAGAACAATGCTGCTGAGGAGGGAGAAGTAAATTTGAGAGAGGAAGATAGGTATATAGGAAAAACAGTGTTTATATTCTAGAAATTCAGGAGACCTAGATGCACTCCCATGCTTTGTACAATTACAAGATCCCCCTTTTTCAATTTAGTTAATTCAGATTGCATCTCTGTCACTTGTAATCAAAGGAATCCTGCCTAATACAGTACTTAACACAATGCCTGCATCACTGTAGCTCAATACACTGAAGTTATTATGATTTCCTCACATAATTGGATTAGCACTTCCATCCCTACTTCTCTATAACACACAAAAAGAAGAACTTAAGATGCCTAAATAAAAGCTTACATTATAAATGTAGCAAAAATAATAAGCATCATGCTACCACTTAGAATCCTTACATATTAACCTAAACCTCCTATACTTTTTTTCTGGCTATAACTAACATTTATGCTGTACTCTATATTGTACAGAGAACATTTTTTAAGCAAAACATTGTCCAGTAGAAATATAATGTGAGCCATATATGTAATCTTTTAATTTCCAGCAGCCAAAATAAATTTTTACAAGTGAATTTAAAAAATAAACAAGTGAATTAATTTTAATAACACTTTATTTAACTCAATGAGTACAATATATTGCCATTTCAACATGTAATCAATAAGATATTTTATATATTTTTCCACTTAAGTGTTCAAAATCTACTGTGTATTTTATACTTACAGCACATCTCAATTGGACTAGCCACATTTCAAATGCTCAATAGCCACTTATAGCCAGTGGCTACTACATCAGACAGTGCAGATATAAAATGCTGTAGTCAATCTTCACAACAATTTTAAGAAGACTGAAGCTTTTGTAATTACAGATGATAAAATTGAACTCAAAAAAATTAAGTGATTTTTTTTCATAGTCAACAACTAATCAGTGCCAAGCCCAGGATCAAACCTTGGCCTTTGCCCTCTACATTTTCTGCTTCTTATTTATGTTACCCATACAATAAGAACTGATGTTCAACATGATCCTGAAATACAGCCAAATCAAACAGATACATAAATAATGACATGACTTCACCTATAAAATGAAAAGACCGGATTGGTGGGCAATAGGTACAAGGATTTATCTTCTATATTTTCTGTTATAGTTCACAAGTCAGGTTTCAAGAGAAAAATGGGTATTCCTGATATGTCTTAACCATTATCATTTTCTCTGAACCTTTTCACAAAGTCCTTTCATTGCTTTTTCTTTGTAGCAACAAATGAATTCCTTGTTTTGATGCAAATTAACCCTGCAAATTAACAAGAAACTTGTTTTTTAGTTAAGATAACTGAGTGAAAGTGCTTAGCACAATGCCTGGAACATAGCAATTTATGTTGATTTCCTTTGCATCATAGGGTAAACATGTTTTCAAGGAAAATGTAATACCTGGGAAAATACACTAATAGAAATTAAGTTTGATTCTAAATGAAAATTATATTCTTAAAAATAATCTGCCTCTGTATTTGAACAGACAAAACTATGCCTCTGTACGTGCATATCTGCCCCTATATGTGCATAGACCAACATATTAACAATAATTAGCTCTTGATAATGGTATTAGAAATGACTTAAAGTAGATGTTTATTTTTGTATGTTATGAAAAAATGTTTGCAAAAATGGCTGCAAACATTCATCCCACTCACCCTCACTTGCTGCCATCCATATCACAATGCAATATTATTTTATATTTCTTCTCACCAAGAGGTAGAGTACACTTCTTCACTCCTTGAATCTGGGCTGGCCTTCTGACTTGCTTTGTACAATAGAGGGTGTTGGGGAGTGAGTGTCTGTGTCCCTCCAAAATTCCTATGTTGAAGGCCTAACTCCCAATGTGGTAGTATTTAGAGACGGGGGCCTTTGGAAGATGATTACGTTTAAATGAGGTTATGTGGGTAGGGCCCCCATCATGGGATTAGTGTCCTTATAAGGAAAAGAAGAAACACCAGAGCATGTGCTCACTGTCTCTCTCGCTCTCTCTCTCACACACCCCATCTACCCCCATGTGAGGACTCAATGAGAGGCAGCCAGCAGCCTTCTGCAAGCCAGGATAAGGGTCCTCATAGCAACTGAATCTGCCAGCACCTTTATCTTGACCTTCCCAGCCACCAGAACAGTGAGATATAAGTGTGTGTTGTTTACGCTATCCAGTCTATGATGTTCTGTTACAGCAGCCTGAGCTGACTGAGGCAGAGGGGAAGTACTGTTTTACCAGCTCCAGACACAGGCCCAAGAGCACTGCGGATTTCTGCTTGCTCTCTTGGCTCCTCTTCTCCTTCTCCAGGATAACAAGCCCAAGCTAGTCTGCTGTAGGATGGGAGGCCACATGGAGGAGCTGATCCTGACATCCCAGCTGATGCCTCATACATTTGAGTGAGCCCCAATGACAACAGCTGAGGTTGGCCCAGACTGGAAGAACTGCCCTCTGAGCTCATTTAAATTACTGCCAGCAGAATTGTGCCCTGAATGTATGCTGTCTTAAGCCACTAATTTTGGGGGTGATTATCTCAACACAGTGTAAAATAAAAAATAAAAAATAAACTGGCTGGGTCTAATGGCTCACACCTATATTCCCAGTACTTTGGGAAGCCAAGGCAGGAGGATCACCTGAGCCCAGGAGTTTGAGACCAGCCTAGGCAACATGATGAGACCCCATCTCTACAAAAAAAATTAAAGAAAATAGCCAGGCATAATGGTGTGCGCCTGTGGTCCCAGCTACTCAGGAAACTGAGGCAGGAGGATTGCTTGAGCCCAGGAAGTCGAAGCTGTAATGAGCCACGTTCATGCTGCTGCACCCCAGCCTAGGCAATACACCAAGACCCTGTCTCAGGAAAAAAAAAAAAAAAGTTTGGGGTGGTTTATTATGTAGCAAAACCTAAATTAATACATATGTGTTTTCCAGAGTTTCTACAATGAAAAGCATAATAACATTCATTAAAAAAAAAAAAAAAAAAAAAAAAAACCAGGCCGGGTGTGGTGGCTCATGCCTGTAATCCCAGCACTTTGGGAGGCCAAGGTGGGTGGATCATCTAAGGTCAAGAGTTCGAGACCAGCCTGGCCAACATGGTGAAACCCCGTCTCTACTAAAAATACAAATAATTAGCCAGGCGTGGTGGCAGGCACCTGTAATCCCAGCTACTCAGGAGGCTGAGGCAGAAGAATTCCTTGAACCTGGGAGGCAGAGGTTGCAGTGAGTTGAGATTGCGCCATTGCACTCCAACCTGGGCAACAAGAGCAAAACTCCGTCTCAAAAAATAAAAAGTAAATAAAAAATAAAAACATTTGTAAAGAAGTCAGAAAGAAAGGAAGAACAAAGGAAAGGGAGTGAAGGCGGGAAAAAAGTGACAATGGTGGGAGGGAGAGAGGAAGTAGGAACAAAAGAAGAAAAGCAAAAACAGATCTGCGTGCAAAAACACAGATCTGGGTACAAATCCTCACTCCACCATCCACTAGTTGTGTTAGTCAAGTTGTCCAAAGCTTTTCTATCAAACTTTTCATATCAAACTTTTCTAATATTGCTTACCTCGTAGAATTGCTTTATGAATGAAAGGTGATATTTACAGCACCCAGCAGAGTATCTGACCCTTAACAGCACTCAGTACATCTCATACCCCTTCCTCACTTTCTCCTTTTTTCTACACCCAGCAAAACCTGGATTTTTATGGCTCAGCTTTATCCCACTCAAGTATGCAGGGATATAGTTCACATTTTATTTTAAATTCATTTTAATCTCCTTTCCCAGGCAGAACAGGCTAAGTGACTCAAAATCCATTTAATTAGGTCCTTCTGCACCTTTAGCTTTGGAGAAAATGTTAAATAATAGGAATGCTATAGATTGATTACTAACTTTACCTTGAATATTTTATTATGAAAATTTCAAACATACCGAAAAAGCTGAAAGAATTTCACATGATGAATATCTACATATCTAATGTATAAATTCAATAATTTGGCTAGGCACGGTGGTTCACACCTGTCATCCCAGCAGTTTGGGAGGCCAAGGTGGGTGGATCACTTGAGGTCAGCAGTTTGAGACCAGCCTGGTCAACATAGCGAAACCCCGTCTCTAATAAAAATACAAAAATTAGCCAGGTGTGATGGCGTATGCCTGTAATTCCAGCTACTCATGAAGCTGAAGCAAGAGAATCGCTCGAACCCAGGAGGCGGAGGTTGCAGTGAGCCAAGATAGTGCCCTGCACTCCAGCCTGGGTGACAAAGTAAGACTCCATCTCAAACAAACAAACAAAAAATTCAATAATTTGAAACATTTTGCAAGTTTGCTTTATCTAGATATTTGGGATTTTATTGTTTTTGCTGAACTTTTAAAGAATGAACTGAGACATTTTACTTCACATCTTAATTTTTCATGATGCATTTCCTAATAGGGACATTTTCCTACACAACACAAAATTAATAATTCCTTACTGTCATCTAATATCCAATCTATATCTAAGTATCTCCAATTGTCTCTGAAAATGTCTTTGCTAATAGCTGACTTTTTAATAATAGCTAACATTTAGATAGTCATGATTCTTACAACAATACTCTAAGGTGGATATTATTATTATCATACTATAGTTAAAGAAATTAAGTTCAAATGCTAACTGCCCTTCAGCACCATAGGAAAGGTAATAATTTAAAAATAAACAACAACAACAAAAAATGCTAACTGCCTTGCCAAAGATCACATAGTTTGTGGAAAAGTTATTATTTAAGCTTATTTAAGTGTTTAAGTGTTTTTCAATAGATCAGGCTGATATGTGAACAAATGCATTTAAATTTTTTAAAAATCAATATACTCTAAAACAATAAAGCTTTCAGAAGAAAACCTACATAAAGTAATATCACAATATTGATGCAAACAGAATTCTTAAACAGTACTCAAAAAGTAGGAACTGTGAAGCAAATCAATAAAGTAGACTGCATTAAAGAATTTCGGTTCATCCAAAGATATCATTAAGAAAGTGAAAATAGAAACCGCATTGACAGAAAATTTTTGCAATACATACATTCAAAGGACTCAATATAAATCTATAAGAAAATCTACAAATCAGTACGAAAAAGGCAGACAGCCCAACTGAAAATTTGGCAATCTGCTGGCACCTTTATCTTGACTTTTCCAGCCACCAGAACTGTAAGATATATATGTGTGTTGTTTCAACATACAATGCTCAGACAGAGGCAGTGGCTCACGCCAGTAATCCCAGCACTTTGGGAGGCTGAGGCGGGTGGATCACTTGAGGTCAGGAGCTCGAGACCAGCCTAGCCAACATGGTGAAACCCCATCTCTACTAAAACTACAAAAATTAGCTGGGTGTGGCAGTGGGCGCCTATAATCCCAGCTACTCAGGAGCCTGAGGCAGGAGATTTGCTTGAACCCGAAAGGTGGAGATTAGAGTGAGCCCAGATCATGCCACTGCACCTCAGCCTGGGCAACAGGAGAAATTCTGTCTCAAAAAAAAAAAACAACAACAATGACACAGTGCTCTTAGGCCTATGTTTGGTACTGGTACAATAGCACTTCCCCTCTTCCCCTCAGGCTGCTGTAACAAAATAGCATAGACCGGATAGCTTAAACAATACATCTTGTATCTTATGGTTCTGGTGGCTGGGAAAGTCAAGATAAAGGTGCTGGTCATAATCAGGCCTCTCACAAAAGACTACATACAAATACCCAATAAACTTATGACTAGGTGCTTAACCTCATAGTCATCATGAAAATTCAAATGCAAACCACAGTGACAGATATACTAACTAGAATGGCTAAAATTTAAATGACTGGCCTGGTGCGGTGGCTCACATCTGTAATCTCAGCATTTTGGGTGGCCAAGGCGGGTGGATCAGAGGTCAGGAGATCAAGACCAGCCTGGCCAACACGGCGAAACCCCATCTCTACTAAAAATACAAAAGATTGACCAGGCATGGTGGCACATGCCTGTAGTCCCAGCTACTCGGGAGGCTGAGGCAGGAGAATTGCTTGAACCTGGAAAGTGGAGGTTGCAGTGAGCCGAGATCGTGCCACTGCACTCCAGCCTAGGTGACAGAGCGAGACTCCGTCTCCGGAAAAAAAAAAAAAATTTTAAATGACTGACAGTATCAAATGTTGGTAAAGATGTGGAATAACTAGAAATCTCACACCCTGCTGAGAGGAGTAAAACTTGGTACAACCATTTTGTAAAACTGTTTGGCAGTATCTATTAAAGCTCAATATGCACATACCATGTGACCCAGTAATTTTCAACATATATAACCAACAGAAATATGTATATAACCAACAGAAATATGTTCACATGGGCACCAAAAGACACATATGGGAATATTCATAGTAGTACTTTTCATAGCAGACCCAAACTGGAAATGTCTGCCAAAATGAAAAAACTAAATTAGTATATTCACTCAATGGAATACTATATAGGAATGAGAAAGAATGAACTACAACTACCACACAATGGGTCTCACAAACATAAATCTGGGCAAAATAAATGAGAGCAAAAGATCATATACTAAATGATTCCATTTATACAAAATTCAAAAATGAACAAAACGAATCTACAGTGTAAAATATTGGGTCATTAGTTACTCTTAGTAGAGGTTGGAGGGTTGTCAGGAACTAGAAAGGGGCTTCTGGGTTGCTAGTAACCTCCTGTTACTTGATTTGGATGCTAGTTACACAGTGTATTCACTTTATAAATGCTTTATACTTTTCTGTGTACTTAAAATTTTGCCTACAAATTCAATGTTCTTTGGGCATACACACACTCACAAATCATTATGTAGGATTCTGAAACCGACGTTTAGCAGTTCATCTCCTAAGAATTCTGACTAAATATGCCCATTTGTGTAATGTTCTTACTTTCATATGCTGCCAATCTTGCTTTTTCCCAATGTTGCCATTAGTTATAAATTTTTCATGTTAGAGTTAAGCTTCTCTGTATTGCTTTTCTTTCAAACCTTTTAAAACTTTCTTATGAATTCAGAGAAAACAGCAACAAATTTTAGAAAATAAAAACAGAATGAATTAAGCTAAATCCTAACCTGGCAAGCTGAGTTACAGTGTGGAATCCCCTAAGGACTCAGGATTTGATGGCAATGTAGACAGGTGAAGGCAATACTAAGACAGACCCCCAGATCCCCTTCCTCGGACAATGCAGATGGGCAATTGCCATTCCCCAACCCCAACAGAAGACTAGAGATTTATTCTCTGGAGAGGGCAACAAGAGGTTCAATGGACAAGGGAACACCAGGCAGAGTATAAGGCTGAGTATTGCACTGAAAACAGAATTCAAATAAGCATTTACGTTCTCAGTGCTAAGACCCCCAGTGTTCTTCCCAGCACTTCATGGGATGTAATGGCACCCTTTTAAAAGAAATTAGTCCAGGTACAGTGGCTCATGCCTGTTATCCCAACACTTTAGGAGGCCGAGGCAAGCAAACTGTTGGAGCCCAGGAGTTCGAGACCAGCCTCGGCAACATGGTGAAACCCCGTCTCTACAAAAAATACAAAAATCAGCCAGGTATGGTAGCATGCACCTGTGGTCCCAGCTACTTGGGAGGATGAGGCACGAGGATCACTGGAGCCCAGGAGGTCACGGCTGCAGTGAGCCCTGATTGTGCGCCACTGTACTCCATCCTGGGCAACAGGCTAAGACCATGCCTCAAAAAAATAAATAAAAGAGATTAAATGGCAAAGTAAATGGAGGTAGGTAAATGGGGGAGTGATTGTTCTTCATTCAATCTCTTGAAGCTTAATAAAATGGACCTAGTCTCCAAAGTCTAAAAAGATAAAATAAATGAAAGGAAATACATTGTAATAGGAATAAATAACCACTACCCAAGAGGTACTGAGGAAGGACTTTTAAAGAAGGAGGTAAGGAAGTGAGGCCAAAATGAACTACAACAGCATCTTATTACTCCACTGACTGATGAACTTTTAAGTATCCGTTTTTAAAAATCTTGTATATAAGCTCATTATCCCCTCAATGTTTTTACATTACCACTACTTCATTTGTTTGCATTTTTAATGGACTTTTAATCCTTTTAAGATAATTTTCCCACAAATATACCACCATAAATATCTGATTTTCAGTGTATTAGAATATCTGGCAGACTAATACATATGGTACTTCCAATCTACCCTATTCTTTCATTCACTCTTTCTTTCACTCATTCATTCCTTCACTCACTCACTGACTTAGGCATTTTCATATGGGCCACTAAAAGTTTAATAACTTTCAAAATATACATTTTAGGTAAGCATTAACTCTTACAATGTGAGAGTTTCTGCTTTTATCTAGAGAGGCAAAACAGCACAGAAAACATGGGTTGTGGGATCAAAGAAACCTATATGGGAATCCTGGCTACACTATCTATTAGCTCTCTGATTTTAGCAGGTTATTTCACAATTCTGATCCTCAAGGCCTTCATCAATAAAATGAACATACCTCTCAGGATTAGTACTAGGTTTAAATGAGCTAATATATGCTAAGAACTTAGCACAATTCTAGCACATGGTAAAAGATAAATAAGCAGCACCTTTATTGTTTCTCAAATGTATTAGTAACCTGTTTCGTATACTTAAGATTTTAAATTTACATTCATCACCTCACTAGAGTTACACCAAAACCAACACACTCCTACCATCTTTTCTGTTGTTGTTTTCTGCACATGGGCTTTTCTACCCTAAAAAGTGATCTGTAGGTAAACAGAAAACAAACAAAAAGGATAACTGGCCAGGCGCAGTGACTCATACCTGTAGTTCCAACACTTTGGGAGGCTGAAGCAGAAGGACTGCTTGAGCCCAGGAGTTCAAAAACCTGGGCAACAAAGTGAGACCCTGTCTCCACAAAAAATTTACAAATTAACCAGGTGTGGTAGTGCATACCTGTAGTCCCACCTACTCGGGAGGCTGAGGTGGGAGGATGGATTGTGCCACAGTGTTTGAGGTCGCAGTGAGCCATGATCACACCACTGCCCTTCAGCCTGGGTGACAGAGCAAAACCCTATCTCAAAAAGAAAAAAAAAAGGATAACTACTGTTCTACATAACTTAGAATTCTACTATTCAAATGGCTAATGCTGAACCCTAATTAACAAGTTAGGTTTTGGTTGTATGAGAGAAGAATACACACACAGTAAGAGTGGGGTTAATTCAGCACATGTTCATTGATCTTCCAAGTTGCTGGGGCAGGGAGGTAGAGGGGTATGTTAAATTATTCCATAAATATATCCTGCACATCTACTTTTGTGGTACGCAGAGTGCTGGGTTTGACAAATTATCTCCTCTCAAAAACCTAAAATAAAGTGGGGCATGGTGGCTCATGCCTTTAATGCCAGCACTTTGGAAGGCCAAAGCGGGCAGATCACTCGAGGCCAGGAGTTGAAGACCAGCCTACCAACATGATGAAACCCCATCTCTATCAAAAATACAAAAATTAGCCAGTGTGGTGGTACATGCCCGTAACTGCAGCTACGTGGGAGGCTGAGGCACAAGAATCACTTGAATCCAGGAGGCAGAGGCTACAGTGAACAGAGATCACATCACTGCATTCCAGCCTGGGTGACGGAATGAGACTCTTTCTCAAAAAACAAAACAAAACAAAAAAGCTAAAATACAGCTGAAAATGAAAAAAATCATAGTGGGGGGAGAGAAAGCTGTGGGAGACTAGAGAAGGGAAAAATGGTTGGGAACACTGGTTGGGGGGCGAGGATCATTTCCCAGTCACCTTATATGACCACGACTCAGAACAGTGCTTGGCATCATGTGCAATATATATTGTTAGAACCGAACATCTAGTTCAGGCAACAATTCATAAAACGTTGCAGGGAATAAACTGTTGGAAAGGGTCTTTGACAAAGAATAAATTTCAGTTGACCAAAGACTGAATTGGGAGGTGTACTTCTAAGGCAGGGGCAATAAGATGAGGCCCAATAACAAAATCCAAAAAGAACATGGTCTGAGCAACTGTACACCAGGTATTTCAGGGGCCACATAAATCACGTATAGGAGATTTGTGAAAACCTAGGCTGGGAAACCAGATGATGGTCATATTGAGAACACTCCTACCTCTGTGCAAGGAAAGAAGAGCAATTGCTGCTGTTTATGCAAGAAAGTTAGAGCATCAGAGTTTTGTAAAGATGAAACTGATGACACTGCAAAGCAGGAGCCAATAAGACTACAAAGCCAAAGCAACCTGATAATTACAATTATTATTATAAATTTAAAGGAGCTGGGCAGAAATGCAGGAACCAGATGGAAAACCAAGGAATTAAAACCAGTGAGTCAGCCAGGCGCAGTGGCTCATGCCTGCAATCTCAGCACTTTGGGAGGCCGAGGTGGACGGATCACCTGAGGTCAGGAGTTCGAGACCAGCCTGGCCAACATGGTGAAACCCCCTCTCTATTGAAAATACAAAATTAGCCAGGCGTGGTGGTGGGTGCCTGTAATTCCAGCTACTTGGGAGGCTGAGGCAGGAGAATCGCTTGAACCTGGGAGGCAGAGGTTGCAGTGAGCCGAGATCGTACCATTGCACTCCAGGCTGGGCAAAAAGAGTGAAACTCTGTCTCAAAAAAAAAAAAAAAAAAAAAAAACGGTGAGTCCAGAACAAAATAATTTGGTTCTCCAAAATCAGGGGAAAACACTACTGAGGGGCAGTGTGAAGAAGAGGGGCCCAGAGAGTCCCTGAGGCAGCCGTCTCTGAATCTGACTCCCCACTGGAGGCCTTGAGGAGACTGATAAAAACAGAGACTCTCCGCCCTGCAAACCTCCAGAGATCCTGATTCAACAGACTCAGTACTAGAGGAGAGGTGTGGGTGTTCCATTAAGGACACTCTGAGGAAAAGGAGAACATATGAAGGGAAGTCTGAAAATAGACTCCTCTGATAAATCCCTACCCTGGGGAACTGGAGGCTCTCTGGGAACATAAGCACACATGAGGAGTTGGCTTCTGCAAGAAACAGAAAGGCAGAGATGGAGAAAGGAGATGCTGAGGGGCTTCAGGCTGGACAGTCTCATTCTTGTTGAGAGGTGGTAAGGTCCTCTCTGAGAGAAGACCTCACTGTATGGAGCAGAGCCTGTCAGAAGTGGGAGGGTGACGTCACTGAGGTAAAGGAAAGGACTGCCCAGGAGCTGTAATATCAGAGGCCTGGTAGCAGTGGAGAGCACTTTTGTGACTTTCTCCAGGCATTGAGAAGATGGCAGGATTGAGATAAAGGGATTCTGAGGTAAAAAGGGGACCCAGGGACCCAGGCTGGGGAGAGAAGAAAGAGAAGTCAGGTCAAGGTCATGGAGGTACGAGGAGGTCAGAAGTATAGAGGCCAATGGAAACCACAGACCAGGCCACTGAGAGTTGGGAAGCTGAGTTCAAAACTTAACATGATTGTTTAGTAGGAGGAGGGGCAAAAAGTCAATGTATCACTACACACCCATCACAAATGCTAAAAAGAAAAATAGTGACTATACCAATTGCTGGCAAGGATATGGAGAAACTGGATCACTCATACAGTAATGGTTGGAATTTAAAATGGTATATCCCCTCTGGAAAATAGTTTGGCAGTGCTTTCAAAATTGAAAATGGACTTACCATACAATCCAGCAATCGCACTCGTGGCCATTTATCCCAAAGAAATGAAGACTTACTTTCACACAGGAACTTGTACACAGATGTTCACAGCAGCTCTATTCCTAGTAGCTAAGAATTGGAAACCATCCAAATGTCTTTCAATGGATAAATATTTCAACAAATTATGCTATATCCATTTTAGGGAATACTACTCAGCAGTAAAAAGGAATGGACTGTTGGTGCGTGTTGTACATCCAACGACTTGGATGCAACTCAAGGAAATTATGCTGAGTAAAAAAAGGCAATCTTGGGGATACCTTCATGGTTTCATTTCTGGAAAAAATCATGAAATAACATAATTATAAAGATGGAGAACAGACTAAATTTCCAAGGGTTAAGGACCGGGAAATGGAGGTGGCCATAAAGGGGTAATGCAAGAGAGTGTGTGGTGATATTTGAACATTTTGATCACCGTGGTTGTTAGTTAAGGTTACATGTATTCACATAGTACATAGCATAGAGCTACAAACATAAACACACACACATAAACTAGTGCATGTGCGACTGGTGAAACCTTAAGTTCTATGGATTGTGCAAATGTCAATGTCTTGGCTTTTATATTGTACTATAGTGGTATAAGATGTGAACATTCAGGGAGGCTAGAGGATGAAGGATGCATAGGATATCATTGTACATTTCTTTGGAATCTCTCGGACAAAACTATGATTATTCCAAAATAAAAAGTTTTCTTAAGTCAACAAGGCAACAAACCAAGTAATCTCACAAATATTCATTGAATGACTCATTTATGCCAGGTTCCATATCAAACACTGGAGGTATAATTGTGACAAGACACAACCTCTGACCTCAAGGAGTTCATAATTTGGCTAGGGACTCTGATATTGCTCTTCTTTTCAATCTCTTTTTAACTAAAGAACACAGTTCATGCATGAGTAAATAGCTCATTCCCTAAAAACTGCAGGTGACTTCCTTATACTTTCTTAGGAACACCAGGAGACACATAAGAGGAAAGGATTTTGCACCAATAGTGCAGCAGATAAAGTTCATCCCAGTTATGTACACCTGACATCTGTTGTTTTAACCCACCCACCATCCATCCCTCCTCCTTCTGGTGACAGGTTAATATCTTGATTTTTCCTCTGAAAAGAGCCTAACCCCAGCCTCAACTACTTTCATTTTATCCAATGAAAGTCTGGTCCTAATCCCCTCCCCTAAACCCAGAGGAGGAAAACAAGACTGGCAATCAGTACATCAGTATCTTAGCTTTAAGGGGGAAGGGGAGAGCTTTAAAAGTTTTCACATGCACTAAATAGAGCCTTTTATTTAAAAGTCTAAAGTACTGAAATTGTTTTTGCATCTCAACAAACACTGCAGATAACACATTCTACTGCTATGGGAATTCTAATAGTCTGACAAAACTTTTTTTTCCCAAACTTAAAAAAAATTTTTTCTAAAATGCTGAAAAAAAGGAATGGTGCCAGGTGTGAAGGCTCATGCCTGTAATCCCAGCACTTTGCGGGGCCAACACAGGAGGATCACTTGAGCCCTAGAGTTCACCTGAGCCTGGGCAAAAGTGAGACTTTGTCTCTACAAAAAAAAATGAAAAAATTAGCCGGGCATGGTGGCATGCACCTGTGGTCCCAGCTTCACGGGTGGCTGAGGCAGAAGGACAGCTTGAGCCCAGAAGGCCAAGGTTGCAGTGAGCCATGTTTGTGCCACTGCACTCCAGCCTTGGCGACTGGGCCAGACTCTGTGTCAAAATAAATAAATAAGTAAAATAAAAATTTTTTAAAGGGCTGGGCGCAGAAGCTAACGCCTGTGGTCCCAGAACTTTGGGAGGCCAAGGTGGGTGGATCATGAGGTCAGGAGATCGAGACCATCCTGGCTAACACAGTGAAACCTCATTTCTACTAAAAATACAAAAAATTAGCCAGGCGTGGTGGCTGGTGCCTGTAGTCCCAGCTACTCAGGAGGCTGAGGCAGGAGAATGGTGTGAACCCAGGAGGCAGAGCTTGCAGTGAGCCAAGATTGCGCCACTGCACTCCAGCCTGGGCGACAGAGCGAGACTCCATCTCAAAAAAAAAAAAAAAAAAAAAAAATTAAAAGGAATGGAAAGAAGAAATGAAGTACTTAGGGTACAACATGCATCAACTTTATAACCATTACGCTAAGTGAAGGCAGCCAGACCACATACTATAATTCCATTTACGTGAAATGTCCAGAATAGGTAAATCCACAGGGACAAATAGATTAGTGGTTGCCAGGGGCTAGGGGGAGGAGGAAAAGGGGAGCGACTATTAATGGGTTCCATGAAAGCGTTATGGAATTAGATAGTAGTGATGACTGTACAACCTTATGAATATATTAAAAACCACTGAGTTGTACACTTTTAAAAGGTGAATTTTATGGTATGGGAATTATATCTCAATTTTAAAAAAGGAAAAAGTACACTGAGATTTCATTTAAAATTTTAAACTTGAGCCAGGCACAGTGGCTAAGGCTTGTAATCCCGTCACTTTGGGAGGCCAAGGTGGGCACATCACTTGAGGTCAGGAGTTCGAGACCAGCCTGGCCAACATGGTGAAACCTCATCTCTACTAAAAATACAAAAATTAGCCAGTGTAGTGGCAAGCACCTGTAGTCCCACCTACACAGGAGGCTGAGGCACAAGAACTGCTTGAATCCAGGAGGCAGAGGTTGCAGTGAGCCAAGATTACACCACTGCACTCCAGCCTGGGTGACGGAGCATGACCCTGTCTAAAAAATAAAATAAAATTTGAAACGTGAAACTTAATTTTTTTTAGCCATGTAATTTTCCCTTGAGAGGAAATCTACCTAATATGAAAAAACATCTCCACAGAACTCTAACACTCACTCAGAAAAGCCCAGTCTGAAAATCTCTCTAATAAAACCCACTTCTCCCATGTTTACAAATGAAAAAAATTAGACCAAAAAATGAAAAGACTGCCTTAAAGTGAGTCAGTGACTGGACTGTAAGAAGGAAAATTTCTGGCCTCCTAACTTCCAGGCCAATGGATTTCTTCATTTCACGTAGTTGCCTCATTACTTTAAAAATCAAAATAACCCTCCTATCCATGGAAATAAGCAAGAAAGGCTGAAAGAGAGAGAGAAGAAGGAATGGAGGGAGGAGTCCTTTTGTACCTTGTCCACTACATCATTTGTTTACCCAGGAACATGAATTATCCTCCTAACACATAAACATATTGTCCTGGTAAAAGTAGAGTTTGAATGGATCAAGCGTCAGTTTCTAAATCTTCTTTTAATAACTGAAGGCCCAGTTATTATTACAAAATAAAATACAGCAGTATTTTACAGACACTAAAAATGTGGAGAGTGTTTGGGCCGTCATATTAAGTGAAAAAAATAAAATATGAATAATCTGAACTAAGTACATTATATAGATATATAAAGATACGCACAGAAAAGGAATCCACTCAATTTAACAGCAATTATCTCTAAGAGACGGGATAATGAATGTTTTCACAGGCTTTCTCTGTGCTTTTCTGAATTTTCATAATTTCCTTTTGAGAGTATATATACATTTTAAATTATGTTACACTGAGTACCTACTGTGTGTTAGGTATTATGCTAGTGCCTTTAATACATTATTTCTAATCTCGCAACAACCTTATGAGTTAGGTATTACTATTTTCACTTTGAAAGTGAGGAAACTGAGGCTCAGAGAAGTTAAGGAACCTGTCTACTTTGCTAAGTTTAAGAGAAGCGATCCAAGGTAGCTTTCTTTTATCTTCCCTGACTCCTTGCCTTCTCTTCTTTCCTCTATGTATTAAGGACATATGCCGTGCCCAAATTTCATCTAATAATTAAAAATACGGGAAGAGATACAAAAGGGAAAACACAGGATGCTCTGGAAACTTGTTATAGGCAGGGAGTGGGAAGGAGACCTAGAGCCAGCGGAAGCTACTATTGGAAAAAGGAGTAGAACTGAGCCAGGCAAATAGGAGAGAAAATGTATTTCAGGCAGAAGAAACAGCACTCTGGAAACCCAACATCTAGCCTTTGAGAATGTAAAATGAAGCCAGGATGACACTACCAATTCCAAGCTGTGTGTGTGTGCACGCATGTGCATGTATGTGTGTATATATTAGATGTATATTTTAACATTCTGACTTAACATTAACATATTAATATTTATTTATTGAAATATTTAACGTGTATTTTAATATTAAATTCTGGATTTCCAAACCAGATCAGAAATAGTCTTTACTCTGTTTTCAGTAGGTCAGATCCCACAGGGCAGGAGGGGGAAGAGACAGCTCCCACTGTTTCTTGGCCTTACCTCCACCCCCCATCCCAATTAAGGCACGTCCCCTTCCCTGCAGCTACCTCTCTAAAGAGCCCTCTCCTTTTAACACTGGTTCCCAGATTTTCCCATTTATCTCACAGCAGCAGGAGTCACAGCTGGGTTCAATCTCTGTACTCCACCATCACCGCCCCTCCCCAAAAGTTGTAGAAATGTTATTCTAAATTTAAACCACACAGTACCAAACTAAAAATGGCTTTAAAAGAGGATCAAACATACCTTGTGCTGGGCTCTTGTTAGATTTCACAGGCACGAATTTCCCTTTTTTCTCAGTATATGCAGTCAAATAATTCTTAGGTGATGAAACAAGTATCTCCAGGTTTGCAGGAAATAAAAGTGTCTGTTTTTAAACTGCCATGGGGAAGGGGATGGAGGAGGGCAGAAAGAGTAGGGAGTGAAGTGCTGACTCGCAGGATGCATCTGGGATTCTGAGAATGTCGCCCAGCTCCAATGTTAGCGCATGCTAGATTCTTCCTCACCCCTTTCCTGATCAACGAGTTAGGAAACTCAGATGAACTAGGAGTCAGAAGGCCTGAGTACAAGTCCTGGTTATGAGACATTCCCCTAATCCTCAGGTAATTTTTCCTTCCCAAGCTTCAATTCCCTCGTCCATAACATGAAGAGGCTGAACTTGATCAGAGGTTCTCAAGCTTTCTTTCTCTTTGGCACTTTTTTTGTTACTCTATCAGTAAAAAGTTCATTTTCTTTATTAAAGTATAACAGACATACTGAAACGTGAACAAACCATGTGCTGAGCTCCAGGAATTTTCACACACTGGTTTAAAAACCAGCAGCCAGATTAAGTAACAGACTATTTCTGGCATCCCAAAGCCCTCTTACTTAGTACATTTTCAAGTACTAGAGTCGGAGTCGGGGAACATATCTGAAAAGACTGAAAAATAAGTGTCAGTTTGTTTGTCTGATTTTAAAAGAAAATTTGGAGAAATGTGAAAAACATTTCCACAATTCCACCAATCACTCTGTTGCCTTTCAGAGCTATGTCACATGAATTGACCTATTTAATTTCCCTGATCATTTACTAGAATTGCCATCATATTGATTTGAAAAAGGAGACCTGAGCACATAAGTGATCAAAAACATATGAGATGAATGAGTAAATGAACGGAGCTTGCATTTGAGAGGCTGAACACATTGGCAGTGACATGAAGCACATAAGAATGACAGCACTAAACGCAGCGCGCAACCTGGGAAAGAGGCTGAGAAAATACCTACTCAGCCACGGTAAAGGGTTTAGACTGTAACCAAGTACCCACCTTTTTCTAAGAGAATTACTTTTTAAAAAAATACTTTTTTCTTCTTTTCTGTTTCCTCCTTTTCCCTTGTTCCCCACTTCCTACTTAGCTCTTTAGAAATGCAATTATAACATTTACCTTTCCTTCACCAGACACTCCCTATAGGGCAAGCTTATCTGTTGCTTACTTAGAAGCTCTTGCTTACTTAGAAGCTCCAGAGCCAGACGTCTCTTCGACTAGGAGACTGCCTCGAGAGATAAGAAATTATAACCTAAAGTATGCCCATGACGAAACTCACTCCCACTTGGAGAGTATCTCAAGACTCTGGCCACCTTACAACCTAGTTCTGCCCGTGAGGGCGCCAGCTCAACCACCTGGTAGATAAAGCACCAAAGCAAGTCATTGAGACCCCCACTGGCTCACCCCCTCCCCTGCATGCCATTCATGTCAAGTCCCCCTTTGAAAATCCTTGCTTTTTTGCCCCAAAAGTGAAGCAGTACCCTTAAAGGCAGAAGCCTGTACTTTTCCCCCTCAACTAAGCTTTGGAATAAAAGTTACAAGATCAAGTTTTCTAAAACTTTTTGAAACTCAATCATTCAAATTATTTTGTACATTTTAGGATCATGTTGAATTGGGAGGTGAGAGTCGACAATTACAAATCATAAAATCACAAAAGTATTAAAACATTTGAAAGGAGAACCAGACTCAGAAAAATTATAGTCTTTTAGTACACATATTCTCTGGAACAAAGCAACATATATTTGTAAGAATTTCAGAGTACATATGAAAAAAGGTACTGACAAGCTTTTAATAAGCAAGAAATAGTAACTAAAAATCAACATATATCCTTTATTAAATTTACATGTTTAAAATGACATTGTTACCTTGGTTTTTGGCCTGTGATTTTTATTTTTTAACATAGTCCACTTAAAAAAAAAAAAAAAAACCAGACATGTTTAACTTCCAGCTTTAATAGAGTAGGTTGTAGCAGACTAGGTCTGATGAGGGAAATTAGAAAAGCCAGATAAAATTTTTAAACATCTGTGTGAAGGAATAGGAAAGCTACTAATCAGCCACGATTTGAGAAAGCAGATCTTGGAGAGAGGGGAGGCTCACTGAGGTGAGCCTGACTTTCTGCAAGCCCATTTTCCTATTTAGGGTATATGCCAATTCTTAGCATGGGGTAAGAAGCTGAAAAGCCAGGCAAGGGGCAGCTGTTAAGACACAGAGAAGCCTGCAGAATTTTAGACAGTTTCAACGGCTGCAGAGACAAAAAGTGGAGTTTAGGACTGAAAAGGCATATCCTAGAGTAACTCACAGCCTGACAGGAGTTTTCTCCTTCAGATATTCCTGACTCAGCTGCCCAGAGCAGAGGCTAAGAAGCCAAAGAGAAAGCAAATGAAAAGCACAATGAACATTTTGCTGAGTAGAGTTTTCAGCAAGTTCACAGTACTAGAGAGACAAAAATTAGAGTTTAGGGTCTGTCAAGGGGAAGGGGTGGTGAGAAACATCTCAGACTCTCAGTCAGTTTCCTTAGGGGCCTGGGATTAGGAGAACCAGAAGTAGACTAAACCTTAAAAGTCTGCAAAACAGCCTTAATTGGACTGAGTGCCTGATTGAAGTGATCTCTGTTCTACTTCTGACAAAGAATAGGACAAATACTCTCAACAGGTAGATGACATCATCCAGAGCATCTTCATACACAATACTGGACATATAATAAAAAATTGCCAGGCATATGAAGAAAGACAACCAAGAAGAAAAACGGAAGAGATAAAAAGACTCACAAGTGGCCTACACATTGAAGTTACTGAGCAAAGTTTTTTAAGATGACTGTGATGTATGTATTTGAGAAAACAGATGACAAGGTGAAGAATCTATTTTGGCAAATAATCTAATAGAGGCTGGGCGTGGTGGCTCACACCTACAATCCCAGCACTTTGGGAGGCCAAGATGAGCAGATCACTTCAGGCCAGGAGTTCAAGACCAGCCTGGCCAACATGGCGAAACCCCATGCTACTAAAAATACAAAAATTAGCCAGGCATGGTGGTACATGCCTGTAATCCCAGCTACTCAGGAGGCTGAGGATCACTTGAACCCAGGAGGTGAAAGTTGCAGTGAGCCAGGATCGCACTGCAGCCTGGGCAACAGAGGGAGACTCTGTCTCAAAAAAAAAAAAAAAAAAAAAAGAATCTAATAGTAACTCTAGAACTGAAAAATACAAAACAAAATTAAGAAATTAATGGTTCTGTAACAACAAGTTAAACATAGCAGAGAGAACCAGTAAGCTCTAAGATAGGCCAGCAAAAAAAATAACAAAACTAAAAAAGAAAGAAAAGGGCTAAGTATATAGAAAATGAAGGAATATATGGGACAGGGTAAAAAGTTCTAACATAAAGGTACCTGGAGTCCCAGAAAGAGAGAAAGGAACAAAACACTGTTTGGAGAGATAATGGTAAGGAATTATGAGAATTACAAAAAACCTCAAGCCGCACAGATTCGAGAAGGACTGAAAACCCCAAGCAGGATAAATACAAAGAAAACCACACCTGGGACAAGTGTTGAAAACCAAATCAATTGAGAAAAGTCTTAACAACAGCCAAAGAAAAAAGATGCAACACCAAATAACAACATGAGACTGACTGACAGCCTGCTTTTCCAAGAAAGGATGAAAACCAGAAGACAATGGGATAACATGTTTTAAAGTGCTGGGGGAACACCTGCTTCCCCAGAATTCTATACACCTAGTAAAATTGTCCTTCAAAAGCAAAGACAAAATCAACTCATTTCCAGATCATAAAAACTGAGAATATTTGTTTCTAGCATATATGCACTACAAGAAATCCTAAAGGGAGTTTTTTTAAAGAAAGGAAAAGATCCCAGAGGGAATACATAAAAAATCAGAAAGAAATGAAAAGCAATGAATAGGGTAGATATGTGGGTAAATTTAAATGAATATTTATTCCATAAAACAATCATTATAGTGTCCTATGGGGCTTTAATAAATGTATAATTAAAACAAAATACAATAATAATACAAAAGGCAGAAAGTGAGGTGAGGGAGAAGATAGGGTAAATGGAGTTAAAGTCTTCTAAGAGCCTAACATTGTCTGAAACATGATTAAGTATAAGAAGCACTGGGGTAATCACTTGCACACGCACACAGGCACACACACGCACATACACACAAAGAAAAGTAAAATGAAAACAAACGTGTAACGAATATGTTGGAAAGTTAAAAATAATGCTTGATTAATCCAAAAGAAAGTGGTATACAAAATAGATGGGACACAAATAAGAAACAAGGAGTAACATGGTAGCTATAGCACTTAACACATCAATAATTATATTAAATGGTTTAAATATTCAAACTAAAGACCATATTGTCAGACTAGATTTTTAAAAATTCACTTATGGCTTCTTATAAAAGATACAGATTACATATATGGGTATAGAAAAAAGTAAAGTATAGGCTGGGCACAGTGGCTCACGCCTGTAATCCCAGCACTTTGGGAGGCCAAGGTGAGTGGATCACCTGAGGTCAGGAGTTCGAGACCAGCCTGGCCAACATGGCAAAACCCTGTCTCTACTAAAAATACAAAAATTAGCTGAGTGTGGTGGCACGTGCCTGTGGTCCCAGCTACTTGGGAGGCTGAGGCAGGAGAATCGCTTGAACCCAGGAGGCGGAGGATGCAGTGAGCCAAGATCACACCACTGCACTCCAGCCTGGATGACAGAGCAAGACTCCATCTCAAAAAAATATATAATAATAATAAAAAAGAAAAAGTATACAAATGGGAAAAGATCTACCACGTATCTATTAACACAAAGAAAGTTGGTATAGCTACATTAATATCAAAAAGGTAGATTATAAGGGAGTATTGCTCAAGATAAGGAAAGACGTTTCATAATGAAGATATAACAACTATAACTGTATATGGTATGCACCTAATAACAGAGCCACAAAGTTAAGTAAAGCAAAAATTGGCAAATATAAAAGGAAAAATAGGCAAATCTAAAATTATAATGGAAGAGTTTGCCCTCTCTTGGGAACCAACAGAATGAGAAAAAAAATCAGTGAGAATACAGAAGATCCGCACCTTAGGATTAACAAATTGAAATAATTAAAATATATAGAACATGGAACCAAACTATCTTTGTATGCACATTCTTTTAAGTACAACATATAAATATAAAAATTGATCATATGAAGGGTCACAAAGCACGTCTAAAATATTTCCAAGTCATCCAAAATATATTCTCTGACTACAGTGAAAGCAAGATAGAAATCAATGGCAAAAAGAGAACTAGAAACTCCCCAACTGTTTAAAAATTAAAAAGTATGTGTTACATTACCTTATGGGTCAAAAAAATCAAAAAGAAAAGTATAAAATATTTTAAACTAAATAATGAAAATAAAACAATACTTGCAGGTGGACACAAAAGCTATGCTTAAAGGATATTATATGTATAGCTTAAGGGATTTTCTTTTTTCATTGAGACAGAGTCTTGCTGTGTCATCCAGCCTGGAGTGCAGTGGCGTGATCTCGGCTCACTGCAACCTCCGCCTCCCGGGTTCAAGCAATTCTCATGCCTCAGCCTCCCGAGTAGCTGGGATTACAGGCAGATTAGCCAGTAGCTGGGATTACAGCCTCCCAGAGTAGCTGGGATTACAGGCCACCATGCCCAACTAATACTTGTAATTTTTTAGTAGAGACAGGGTTTCACCATATTGGCCAAGCTGGTCTCAAACTCCTGACCTTGTGATCCACCTGCCTTGGCCTCCCAAAGTGCTGGGATTACAGGAGTGAGCCACCATGCCTGGCCGGCTTAAAGCATATTAATGTGTAGCCATAAATGAAAATATTTTTAAAAGAAAAGCTGAAAATCAAAGACACAAACTTCTATCTCAAAAAACTAAAAAAGAAGTCATAAGTTATAGCCAAAGAGTGTAAGAGGAAATAATAAAGACAAAAGCAGGAACTCATGAGATGAAAAATAAATGTATAATACAAAAAATTAACCAAGTAAAAGATTACAGAGACTACTCAAATTTATAAGACCTTGACAATATCGCATCAAAATAAGTGAGAATTACCAGGACAATAAATAGAAATGCCACTATCAGAAATAAAAAATAGAGAAAAGACCACGCCACCTAAAAACATTTTAAAGATCATAAGAGAATATAAAGAAAACCTTATGTGGAAATTCAGATGAAATGGACAAATTCCTTAAAAAACAGAATTTATTAAAACACACACAAAAATAGGAAATCTGAATAACATACACTATTAAGACAACTGAAACCACTCAGAGTGGCTCCTACCCAACACTTTGGGAGGCCGAGGTGGCAGGATCACTTGAGGCCAGGAGTTCAAGATCAGCCTGGGCAACATAGTGAGACCTCATCTTTACAAAAGTAAAATAAATAAATAAACAAACAAACAAAAAAACATATTTTAAAACCTTCCAAGAACAAAATTTCCAGGCCCAAATGGCTTCACCAGTGAATTCTTTCAGACATTTAAAGAATAATTCTAATCTCACAAAAACCTTCCAGGGAATAGAGAAATAGGAAATACTTCCTAATTCATTTTACAAGGTCAACATATTCTTGATGCCAAAACGTGGCAAGGGCGCCACAACAAAAGGAAATCACAGGTTAATCTCTCTCATGGACAAAGATAATCCTCAACAAAATATTAGCAAGTCAAATACAGCAATATATAAAAAGATATCACAACCAAGTTGTTTGTTCCAAAAATGCAAAGTTGGTTTAACATTCAAGAATCACTGAAATTCACCATATTAACAGAATAAAATAATCATATGATCCACATAATACAGAAAAATATTTGTTACAACTCAGAACTGATTCATGATAAAAACTTAGCACAGTAGGAATATAAGGTAACTTCCTTAATCTAATTTTTTAAGTGTCCATATAAATCCCACATCAAATGTACTTAATGGTGAAAATGTGATAGCTTTTCCCCTAAGATCAGTAACAAGATAAGAATACTCAACATCACTACTTCTATTCAACATTATAAGAGAGATCCTAGCTAGTGCAATAAGACAAAGGGGAAAAAGTATAAGGATCAGAAAGAAGAAATAAAACTGTCATTATTTACAGAAAAATAAACAGTCTACATAGTAAGGCCCCTAAAATCTAAAAACTATTGAAATTAATAAGTGAATTTAGCAAGGTCACTGAAATAAGGTCAACATATAAAATCAATTCTACTTTTTTTTTTTTTTTTTTTTTTTGAGATGGCGTCTCGCTCTGTTGCCCAGGCTGGAGTGTGCAGTGGTGTGATCTTGGCTCACTGCAATCTCCGCCTCCTGGTTCAAGCAATCCTCCCACTCCAGCCTCCCGAGTAGCTAGGATTACAGGCACACACCACCACACCCGGCTAATTTTTTTTGTACTTTTAGTAGAGACAGGGTTTCACCACGTTGGCCAGGCTGGTCTCCAACTCCTGACCTCAGGTGTTCCGCCTGCCTCCACCTCCAAAAGTGCTAGGATTACAGTCATAAGCCACTGCACCCAGCCTAATCAATTCTATTTCTACATCCCAGGAATAAACAATTAGAAAATGAAATTCTAAAGTGCCACAGAGAGTCAAATATCATATGATCTCACTTGTGTGTGGAATCTAAAAAAGCCAAACTTACAGAATTAGAGAATCAAAAGGTAGTTACCAGAGGCTGGGAGGTGGAGGCATGGGCAGGGAAAGGGGCAATGCTGATCAATAGGCACAAAGTTACAGTTAGAAGAATAAGTTTTGCTGTCCTATTGCACAGCACTGTGACTAGGGTTAATAATAATGTGTTGTATATTTCAAAATTACTAAAAGAGGATTTTAAATGTTCTCATCACAAAGAAATGATAAATATTTGAGGTGATAAATATGCTAATCGGCCTGATCTGATCATTCCAAAATGTAGTAGATCTCTATCAAAACATCACATTGTACCCCATAAATATACACAGTTATTCTCAAGTCAAAAATAAAAATGAAAAAATAATAATGTTTTTTAAGTTGATAAAAAAAAAATAAAAAACAAGGTCAAAACTTGAGACTGGTGGTGCCCTCAACAGTTATGCTAGGAAGATTGTCCTGCTGAGAGAATATAAATAAAATGTTTAAAAAAAATTTGCCGGGCGAAGTGGCTCACACCTGTAATCCCAGCACTTTGGGAGGCCAAAGGTGGCGGATCACTTGAGGTCAGGAGTTGGTGACCAGCCTGGCCAACATGGTGAAACCCTGTCTCTACTAAAAATACAAAAATTAGCTGGGTGTGGTGGTGTGCACCTGTAATCCCAGCTACTAGGGAGGCTGAGGCAGGAGAATTGCTTAAACCTGGAAGGTGGATGTTGCAGTGAGCCAAGATCGCACCACTGCACTCCTGCCTGAGTGACAGAGCAAGACTCCATCTCAAAAATAATAACAGTAAAATAAAAAATAAAAATGTAAGTGGCAGTAACAATAGCATAAAAATAATCAACGACCAGTGACATCACTTTTAGAAGATTTATAACCCTTATAACCCAGTATATCTGCCCTTTAAAGAGGGTAGTTTATACTCAGCTCAATCTCATTGTTGCAGACTGCTCTAATCTTTATTAAAGAAGCCATAAATACCTTATTGAACCTATAGTCTCCAAAAGTTTTAATGTTGGTTCAAATTATTTTAAAACATTCAGGGGTAAAAATCAAGTCATTTTGTAAACTCTGAGTAACACAAATACATATAAAAATATTTTGTATTTTCTTGTTTAGTATCTCAAAATGAAATTTAAAGATGAAATAACCTAACACAAAATTAAACTATGCATATGTGTATATATATATACATATATGTTTCAACTGTAATGTAAAAGAGAAGTGAAATAAGTTATTTACAATAAAACAACATGTATTTCAATATGCACATGCTCAGACAAGACTATATTAGAAAACATAAGTAAGTAGCTATTTGCACTTGTATATAGATTTTATGATTCAGGTGTGTTGTACTGGTGTCTAAAACACAAGTGGCATTGCTCTGGGTAAGTGATGTCCTGAACAAAATTCAGTATAATCTTCCTTAGATTTACACAGCATTTTTAATCCTGGAAGTTTCAGTGTACAGTGAAACCAATTTATGTTCTAAGCCCAGAAAAGTATAGAAGGTTTTACTACATCTTCAGCAAAACATTTGAAAAGCACAGGACATGAGCTAATTCATCATTGAATGGAACAGTCCAGAACACCGGAGGGCACTATCATTTCTAGTTTCTGCCAATGGTAGCGCCCCTCAATCATATGACCATCAAATAACATACCTGCAGATTTCCAGTGTGTAGCCCAAAAAGCAATACCACACCCATTGATTACCACTGGTATAGACCAGCCTCTAATCCCAGCTTAACCACATGCTACCCCTGAAGCTTTGAGAAGTCACTCAGCCATTTACAGATCACCCCAGCTAAAGTATCATTTCACCAACTCACCCAGTCACAAGCAGCAGTGACAAAAATCCTTGAAAGAATTTGAGTTTTCTCTAAAAGTATCAAAGCAGTCACGATGTTTAAGAAAAATCACAACTTTTTAAAAATTTATTTACACTTATTTTGAATTACAGATTGGAGGATGAACACCACACTATTTTTTAATATTTAGAGCCTAAAAGTCTGAATCTGACCCTGCTCAAACCCAATTAGATTTTGTAATAACTTCCAGAGAAAAGTTGTCTCAGGAACCATTGGCATAGACAACTTTTTTTTTTTTTTTTGAGACAGGGTTTCACTCTGTCACACAGGCTAGAGTGCAGTCTTGCTATCTCGGCTCACTGAAACCTCCGCCTCCCAGGTTCAAGCGATTCTCTTGTCTCAGCCTCCCCAGTAGCTGGGATTACAGGCGCATGCCACCACGCCCGGCTTATTTTTGTATTTTTAGTAGAGAGGGGCTTTCACCATGTTGGCCAGGCTGGTCTTGAACTCCTGACCTCAAGTGATCTGCCACCTCAGCCTCCCAAAGTGTTGGGATTACAGGTTGAGCCACCACGCCCAGCCATGACAACTTTTAAATCCCACTATTAAAATCTTATGTGTAACTTTGTTTGCTAAACAAATCCCATGTTTGCAATTTTAAAATAAAATCTAGAAAAATAACAGAAAAATTGGAATGAGAACTATTTTCTTTGACTTCTTATAGACCAAAAAAAAATTCACCCAAATTTTCAGTCTTCATTCTCATTATTTTGTGCCTCTGTTTCTAAGACCTTGCTGCATAACATACTCAAAGAACTTAGTAAAAACAAAATTTGGAGCTGAATTTGAAGAGTTAAAATATCTGTTTTCCAAATAAAAACAACCTAAAAAATTAGTCAAAAGCCATCATTTTCTAAGGTTCACATCTCCCTTTTTATATAGGTAAGTCTTTACAAAAAGAATTGACTTCCAAACAATTCATAATATTTTAATAGTTTTGCTGTGGTCCTTTTCAACACAGAGACTAATTTTTAGCGTTTTTATGTCTCATATTCAGGACACCAACTGGTAATTTGGGACCCAGGAATGGCTCTCACGGTCTGGTTGCTATGGTCACACCTACACACACACACACACACACACACACACACACACACACACACACACACACACACACACACACACACACACACACACACACACACACACACACACACACACACACACACCACCTCACACCATACACTTATCTGGTCTCTGTCAACACATACTCATCTCCCAGCAGCCCTAAAGGGATACTTTGCTCTCAAAGAAATAGGCTTGGAAAAGGCCTGGGGGACCTTAGAAATACAGTAATTCATAATCTATTTGGAGTCTTAGAATCCTTTAAAAATCTGAGGAAAACTATTGACTCTCTTTCTCTCTGTATATATATGCATATAAAGCTGCATTTCACAGACTCCTTGAAAACCATTACTGAGCTATGATTTATTTCAGTGTTCCTCAAACTTCTTTGACTGAAACTCACAGGAAAAAAAAACCGATGTGATGTCAGAATACGGCCTATACCCACATGCATAAAGATAAATACCTACAACAGAAGTTTCAGGAAACAGTAGTTACCTCTGCTATGTACAATGATTTCTGACAGTTTCTGTTCTATTTCATCGATCTAAAATGTTGCCTAAGACTCATAAGTTGCTTTCTCACCACTCACTCACAATATGAAAAACAGGAATCTAGTCTAATAGCTCTCCATTTTAGCAATAAAGAAACTGAGACCCAAAGAAATAGAATCCTGTCCTAGGTCACAAATGAATTATAACTGAACAAGCCAGAGTCTACCAATCTTGACTCCCAACCCAAGGCTCTTTCCAGTACAAAGTAAAACAAAAATTCTAAATACCGGCCAGGCACGGTGGCTCACACCTGTAATTCCAGCACTTTGGGAGGCCGAGGCGGGTGGATCACCTGAGGTCAGGAGTTCGAGACCAGCCTGGTCAACATGGTGAAACCCCATCGCTACTAAAAATACAAAAATTAACCGGGCGTGGTGGCATGCGCCTGTAATCCCAGCTACTCGGGAGGCTGAGGCAGGAGAATCGCTTGAACCTGAGAGGCAGAGGTTGCAGTGGGCCGAGATCGCACCATTGCACTCCAACCTGGGCGACAGGGCGTGACTCCGTCTCAAAAAAAAAAATTCTAAATACCAATTCTCCTTAAAAAAAGGCTGAGGATCTGAGCTTAAAACACACTGATACACTGAGAAACCAGGAGTGTTTCCATTTCAAACAATGTTGAATATTAACCTTAACCTGAGCCTCCAATTCAGGCAGCTTTAATTTTTTTTCTAAATCATGTCCATGGCCTAGCATGACTTGGCAAATAAGCAATTTTTTTTTTCCTCTCCAGAAACCCTTTCTCCAACCACTGAAAACAACACAGGAAAATCCAACATTCTTCCTAGAGTTAATTTTAAAATACTTTGATTTCACACACAGGTAATACCTACTCTTAAGATGCTGGCTTAGAAACAGGAGTGAACAGGTCCTCTTCCAACTTACTAGGCCCATGCATAGCTGTTTTCTTCCCCACTAAGGCTGCTTCATTAAAATTTAAACGTCAAAACGTGATATACGTGGCTATGAACGATCGAGAGCCTGAGATGTTAATACAAACACCACCAGCTACCTGGCCCTTTTGAAAGCCTCAATTATGGAAAGTGGATTGTTTAAGAGCCTTCATTACAGTTTCATAGATTAAAATACCATTCTCTCCATTGGCATTAGATTGTGAGTGGGTTTTTTTTCCTTCTTTTTCTAATGTTGAATATGTATACATCATTGCCCACCACGAGATGGGAATCCTATAATAAGCCAGAGAGGGTGGCAGACTCCCGAGGACTGGAAAAGGCCAAGACCCGCGGCGCTGCGCGCAGAGAGCTTTGGGGCCTGCGTTGCTGCACGTCTCACCCAAAGAACTTAGCTCCGGCGCGGGGAGGGTCGCTGCGCGAAACCTGCCCAACGGGCTGCGTGCCAGCCCCCACCTGCGCACCCAAGCCCCCGAGCCCAAGGGGAAAGCGCCGGGGCCTCCTTAAGACACAGCGCACTCGAAGAGCAGACTGCGGCGCAGCGGCTCGCACGGAAAGCGGGTGAAAAGAAATGGGGGCCCGGCGAACCCTAAAATTAGCGTTCCGGAAACAGGGGCCCGGCACCGCCGCGCGGAGACGGCGTCCTCCGCCCGGACGGCCGCGCGAGCGCTCTCCCCCGGGCTCGCGGCCCCTCTGCGCCCTTCCTGGGCACGCGGGCCAGGAGTACGACCAGCGAAATAGGAAGGAAGGGCTCCCCCAGGAAACGGGATCGGGTAACACGTGTAGCCTCCGGAGACCTAGGGGTCCATCGCTCCTCCCCCAACTGCGGCAGAACATTTAAGGAGCCTCAGAATTTAAAACCCCAGAATCCTCCAGAATGCTTGTTGAACTTAAAATTTGGTTGGGTCATTTTTCGGTTAGCCCTTTCCTTTTTTGTGTTTTTATTTAAATCCGTTTCTCTCTTCCCCCATCCCTCCAACAGAATTAGAGTGTTGGGAGGTGAGGGGGAGGTAAGGTGTGGAGGCTGATGGAGTGGGGGTAGTTTACATCCCAGCATTTCTTTGCAAGATAAACAGTTCTGAAGGTCAGTGACGGCTCCCCATCGAGCGCTTCTAAAAAGATTAATGTTTATTAAAGGATTCTCCGTCAGCGTTTGCCTTCAGAACCCAAACTGTTTTAAGTCCCAAGCATTTCACATATTCCAATTCTAGTAATGCATTGAAAACCTGTATATTCATTATTAACTATTGTGAACACCCCCAAAATAAAATTATCAAAAATCTGGGAGCTAGTCTAAGGAAATCTGTGAAAGCTGTGTTACTCAGCCAAGATTAAATGAAGAATGCAAAAATAGAGTTATATTTAGGACTATAAAAATGGAAAGCTGAATGACACAATATTTGGAAACTAGAAGCTAGTCATTTTTTAAAGTCATCATGTTTATTATATAACTAGAATGTTAATATAGGCACGGTAATTTTAAACTAGCCATTAATACAAACTAAATATGTCTGTGGAGTGACATCGCATCCCTAGCATCTTTTAGCCTTTAGCTCTCTCTTAGCCATCTTTCTGCAGTCCGCCCCTTACCTTTATTTTCAGAATCTTTCATTCTCTGCTTCCTCTCTCTGCTGCAAATGAGCAGGAAAGTCCGGCTGATTCTGCAACCCTGACTTTTGATTTGTCATTCACAGTCAGCGGTCTCGGGGGCGAAGTCTCTCAACGGAGGAGCACTCGGGCTGTGATAATTGCATGCAAGTCGGTGTGCGGGGTTATAATTTTGCTTATGCTGGAGCGGAAAGGATGGGGATGAAGGCAGACGTAAACACAAATTCCAAAACATGGCATGGAACCGGATCTGGAGCAGAGGCTTGCCTTTCCTTCCCTCAGGATAGGGAACCAACTGTTTAGCGCCTCCTCATCTCTGAATTGAAAGGGAAATGTCTGTGCCATGCACCAGGTTTATTTTCAGATGGTAAGTCAGCTTTGGAGGAGGATTCAGAGCCCTGTACTTTCATTCATTCATTCAACATTTATTTTACCTCTCTGTGGACCAGGCTGTATGCTAAGTACTGGGGATACAACAGTGCACAGGACCAACCCTCGGTCCTCAAGCTGCTCACAGGCTGTTACAGTACAGAGGCATACAGGGCAATATAATGGCCTGTGTCTGCTGCATGGACACAGGTTATTGAATCCATTTCACCCAGGCCTAAGTTGATACTCAAGCAGGCTTTAGTGACTGGTTGTAAGCCATTGAGTGGCAGACTAGGAATAGGTATGAGGATGCCAAACCATAACACCCCTCTGTTGGAAAGCAAGGAGGATTCAAGTAAATCTTTCAGTCATTCAATTCAAACTTACTTTGAATCATTCCACTGCTCAGATTCATTCATTAATTCCTTCAATCATTTATTCAACACGTGGTTATTTGTGCCAGACACTATTCCACCTGTTAGGGTTTCAGGTCCCTGCCTTCTTGGCTATTGCACTCTGGTGGGAGGATTCAGACAGGTAATATAGACATATAATAAATGGCAATAAATGCTGTGAAGAAAAATGAAACATGGTAATGAGGTAACAGGGGTGCCATTTTAGGTAGGGTGGCCAAGGGAGGTGCCATTTAATTTGTTTTATGGATAATAGGTAAGAGTCATCACAGTCTCTTCCAAACAGCTTCACTCAGAAATTGTTTTTTAAGTTCTGAACCCTCCCAGTCTCCTCTGCTTCATGCATATTCACTGAGGGATGGTGTTTATTCCCCATGATACAGATTAGTAAACTGGTATCCAGAAAGACTAACTGACTCAAATACATAACCTAACTAAATTGGAAGAAGAGCAACAGAAAGGAATACATCTTCCTGTTACTCATCCTCAGAAATTACTGAGTTAAATGCAATACTGACATTAAAAATTTGCTGGACTAGGCATTAAAAGGGTTGAAGACCTGTCTCTACCTTTTATTAACTGCGTAGTGTAGGGCAAATGACAGAACCTCTCTGGCATCAGTTTTCTCATCTGTAAAGTGGGAATAATCATAGCTGTCCTATATATGTACTGGGCTGTTCATATCATCAAAAGGGAAAACAGAATTTTGTAAACAAAACACTAAATAAATGTAGGGTATAATTACCAACTGCTTGGGCACATTTAAGAAGACTAATTGTCAGTGTTCACCTGTTCATTACTGCAACCCAAGAGTCAAATATAGCTATAATGTGAGAGCTTTCATGGCTACTAAGGACTTCTTGTTGCCACAGCTGGAATACTCCTTGAAAGCTTTGGGAAACTTTAAGTATTTGTTTTTGGTTCCCATCTTTCCTTGGCAGTGGATAATATCTTTCTGCTGTCTTTGACAGCTTAAGACCAATAAGGAAAATCTGCCTTCATTACAACTCCTCACTGGCCACTGAATGCGACATTGGCTAAACCACATCAGAGAAACCGGCATCTTTATCTCAAAGGACCAAGTCCAGGATAGCCAAAATGTGCCCAAGAGGAGCACTTTGGGGGGCTGAGAAGGTGAGGGAGTAGGTGGTGAGAAGCCATCATTCATGCACTCCTTTATTCAATAATATTCATGGTGCCAGGCACTGCTATGAACACTAGGAATGACACGGTGCTGAACAAAACATTCTCTGTCCTCAGGAGCCTGTGGTCTCAGGTCAAGAGGCTTCCACTAGATATGCCAATTTACCAAAGTAGGCAAAGAAATGCCAAAGCATGGGTTTGAATAGTAGGGCAAGAGCTCTAAAGCAGAAGAGGACTGGGAGAGGTGGCTGACGCCTGTAATCCCAGCATTTTAGGAGGCCAAGGTGATAGGAACGCTTGAGGCCAGGAGTTCAAAACCAGCCTGGTCAACATAGTGAGACCCTGTCTCTATGAAAAATTTTTTTTTAGTTAGCTGGGCATGGTGGCATGAGCCTGTGGTCCAGCTACTTGGGAGGCTGAGATGGAAGGATGCTTGAGTCTGGTAGGTCAAGGCTGCAGTGAGCCATGGGCAATAGAGCAAGAAAGACCCTGGGTGACAGACCAAGACCCTGTCTCAAAAAATAAATAAAGAGAATGGATTCAAACATGGGCCCTGCCATGTACCAGCTCCTGGAATATAAGCTGAGACAATTTGCTGCACCTCTCTTAAGTTTCCATTTCCTGATCTGCAGGATGGAGGTAATAATGGTACCCACCTTTCACAGCTGGGTGAGGCTCAAACAAGTTAATAGGTTTAAGGTTCATAGCACAAAGCCTGACACATCAAGTAAGGGCTCCATAAATGCTGTAAGATGAGTAGTATTACCTTGTAACTGGGTCAAGTTTATTCCTCTAAGCTTCAGTTTCCTTATAAAATATAGAAAATAATAACTAGTTTGTAGGATTATTGTGAGAATTACATATGAAGAAGAATATGAAGTCCTTGGCATAAAGGAATAGCCAATCACCAACCATCCTCACTCTGGCCCTTTTTAAAATTTTTTTTATTTTTAATTTTTGTGGCTACGTAGTAGGTGTATATATTTATGAGGTACATGAGAAATGTTGATACAGGCATGCAATGTATAATAATCACATCATGGAATATGGAGTATATCCATCCCCTCAAGCATTTATCCTTTGTGTTACAAACAATCCAGTTATACTCTTTCAGTTATTTTAACATGTACAATTAGATTATTATTTACTCTAGTCACCTTGTTGTACTATCAAGTACTAGGTCTTATTCATTCTTTCTAACTATTCCAGGCCCTTTTTAATCAAGAAGGCTCCCCAGACCAAAATTTTAAAAAGACCAATGCTAGGAGTAGAAAAGAAGTGGGAGAAGGGAAGGAAGACACCCATTTATATTGCAAAAGGAATAATGTTTTCAAAAGTGTAGTCATTTCTAGGGGTATCTGCATTGTACCAAACATTGTATTTTGAAAAGTTTCAAACATATCAAAAAGTTGAAAGAATTGTACAGTGGGCCCCATATCCAAGTACATTTGGGTATATTTGCTTCATCACATGTGTCTGTTTCTCTATCCAACTTTAATTGATCTTTTTTCTCCTTAAGTTGAAAGAGGTTTGAAGGCCTCATCAAATAAAAAGAGCCTTTATTTTCCCTCCTGACACCGTATTTCCAGAAGCACAGGCCTCCTGATTCTGTGGCCATTCCAAGCAGAGCTGGGTGAACTCTCAGAAGTCTTGTCCTGTCACACAGTAAATCTCAAGGCCACACCCAGTTAAGGACAAGGATGGATTCTAGAGCTTTCCACAAGGCAATGTCTCTGTCAGACCCCAAGTTTCAGATAAACTGGTACTGAGGATGATTAGGAACAGCTGCTAATGGAAAAGATGCTCTATCTCAAAAACTGGGTTTAAGAAAAGCTTTAGGCAGGCTCCACTGGCCACTAAGTCCCTTGACAACCCTGCACATCCTTGTCTTGTTAGATGCCACTCTGAGTCACTAAACCAGTGACTCATGCTCAGCAAGCAAGGCCATCTTGAGAGCTAAACTGAAGAGAATTTTCAAGAACAACGAGTGAAACCCTGAATTGAAAGGGAATAAGGCTTTTTATTGTCCGAGCAAAAAACAAAAATGAAAGGAAAAAAACACTGCTGTCATACTGTGGATTAAACTTTCCCAGCTGCAAATTTTACTCTGAGGAAAAACTGGGCACCAAAAAAAAAAAGCTTTTACATTCCCTTGGACCTTTTGAGGCATTTTAATTCTTGATTAGTTGATAGGTAAGCAGAGACCCAGAACATATATCCAAATTAGGCAGATGAAATGATCTTTCAATAACTTGTCTAGAGCTTCTGCTAGCTTAGTCATTCATTCCTAAAGAGTGGCTTCACGTGCAACACCACACTTGGTCTTCCTGCATCCAGCCAAGCCTCTCTCTGGCTTGCTCAGAGCACCCAAATGGCCAGAAAAGAGGTGAGAAGGAAAAAGAAAATGCGCTTACTGTGGGGAGGGGATAGATGTTTAGGATTAGGGCTAGCCACAGAAGAGGGCAGCATGGCTTATATGGAGTACCTACTGTATGCCAGGCTATTTTCTTATCATCATCATCATCCATTTTTTGAGAACTTATTATTTGGCAAGCATTGTCTTTAATGCAAGTACTCACAGCAGACCTCCCAGGTTTGAATCCCAACTTACTAGTTGTATAACTTTGGAAATGTTACTTAACCTCTCTCTGCTTCAGTTTTTCTTATGTGTAAAATGAAAGCTGTAAAACAGGGTTATTGTAAGAATAAAATAAAATCACACACTCTTTAAGACAGTGGCTGGCACATAGTGTGACAAAAGCAATGCACACCTTAACTCTTGCCATTCGTTTTGTCAGATGAGAAAAATGAGGCAGAGAGGCAAGGAGACTTGCCAAAGGAGACACATAGCTAAACATAGCAGAGTCCAGAATCGTCATGTCATTTATTTCTCACACAGTCCTGTGAGGGAAATGGGAAGGAAGGAGAGTGGCTTCACCTGCTACACCACACTCGGTCTTCCTTTTATTGGTGAGAGGTTGGAAACCCAAGACGGTCTAGTAATTTACACGTCACAAGTTGGCAAGTAGGAGAGTTGAGATTTAAACCCACATTTGCTGGCTGTAAAACCCTTGCTCATCCTGCTAAGTCAGTGGTTCTCAACCTTTAGCCTGTGTCAGAATTACTGCAGAGTTTATTAAAACACATTTCCAGGTTCCAGCCTCCTATCCCTCCCCATCCTCCCACCCCTCAGTTTGTGATTTGGTAGCTCTGAGATGGGGGCCTAGAATTTGCATTTCTAACAAGGTCCTGAGTGATGTTGATGCTGCTGCTCTCATGCTGCTGGTCTGGAGACCAACCTTGGAGAAGCACAGCTCTCTACAATCATGTACCTGTATGCAGAACAGGTAGGAGAAGGGCCAGAGCCACAGACCCAAAGATTGTGGGTCAGTGAGGTTTTCCCACTCTGACAAAGTGTTGGTTACTTCCCAGAGCCTGGCTAACAAACCTTGTATTTACACAGCCCTTTCATTTTTATGGTCTCATTTGATCTCTCTAATATCATTAGGAATAGGCTGGGTAGGGATCATTACCTCCATTCAATGTGGCTTATTTTTAGGGACATATGGCTAGACAATGGCAGTGAGAGAATAAACCACTAATCAATGTGACAGAAATTCTGTCCTCCAAGTAAATTGTTCTGCAAAATACTATCTACTGATGGAAACTGACTCTAGTTCCAACCTGTGTCTTCCCAGAGAATACCACAGCTCAGGCAAGGGCTCCTCACCCGCCACAGGGTTTAGAGGAGGGAATTTCTGGTGGGAGGAACTCAAGGCCAGTTATCTACCATAATTCAAGGGCTAGAGAAGTCTACTGCTCATAAAATGCTTTCGTCATTTGTTCCCTTTTCTGTAACCTACAAACTTTGATATTTGAGTAAAATATGGTTCTCTGGAATGGACGGAAGCATTTGGAGGGTTAATTTCAACTCAGCACAGCTTGTTCATATTCCCATTTAGAACTACTGGCATAATTAAGTATATTTTTAAAAGTTGTTTAGACCTCTAAACCAACAAATAATTCATATCCAGAATATTTAAAGAGTTCCTAAAATGGATAGAAAAAAAAAAAACCCCAAGTTAAAGAAATGAGAAAGACATCAATAGGCCTTTCACAAAGGTTCACACAAGAATGGCCAATATTCATGTGAGAAGATACTCAGCTTCATGATTCATCAAGAAAATTCAATATAAAACAACATGGAATATCATTTCATATCCATCAAATTAGCAAGCATTTAAAAGTCTGACCATATTCAGTAAGGAATCAGGGAGCTTACATACTGTTGGCAGAAACTGAATTAGCACAAATGTACAAAGGTCAACTTGGCAGTATATCTCAAAATCAAAACTATATATATATATATATATACACTTTGATGCAGTAATTGTCCTTTTAGATATTTATGCTATACTTTTAGTGACAAATGTTCACAGTGTAAATTTCAAAGTCATTCTCTTTGGAAATATATATAAATGAAAGGAATCTTTCATTCCAGACATATTTATTGAATGTCTGCTATGTTCAGGACACAGTGTTAGGATGAAAAGATGACAGGAGTCCCTAGAAGCTAGGTTCCTTCTCCCCTGCAGCCTCCTGATGAAAAAGAAGAAGGTGGTACCCTGCTGCAGAAGACCTTCTGGTTGACCCAGAAGGGTTAACTGCCCCAGAGAAGCCTCCAGCTGTGGTTGCTTCCCAGAGCACACTGAACTTTTAAACATATTTTGAGTGTGATCATATGGTTGAAAATCTAGACTAAGCATTAATCTAGACTAATAGTAGTCTGAACTATTATGAAAATGTAGACTATTATTAGTCTATACTAACAATAGTATACTAATAGTCTAGATTTTCACCCATATTAATATTATGGTGTGCTAATAATTTCTAGACTTTTCTAGGTTTTCTAGACTATTTTCTAAGAATAGTCTAGATTTTCAACCATATTAGGTTTTGTTTTATTAATATTAATACATATAATAGTAAACCTAATATTAATAAAAAATAACCAGCCCTTTGTGAACCTCTATGTACCAGAAATGCATTTAATCATCACAGTTACATGACATAGGAATTGTCATCCTCATTTTTCAGATAATATATAACTCCATTTTTGAAAGACTAAGGACGCTGTCTGATATCACACAGCTTATTAATGTGCCATTTATTAGTGGCAGATTTAAGTCATAGCCTGTCTGATGTCAAAGCGTATGATTCTAGATGCCCAAAGTGATGTTAACATCATCCTAAGAAATTCAGGTTAACTTTAAAAAATCAAATAAAATTGAGATATAGATGTATTGCATAATATTTATTCGTTTTACTTCCCTCTTCCATAAGTATAGCTATTGAAACATGTTTTTTCATGTGTGGAGGGAGATGTGGCAGAAAGGATGTTGTATAGGTAGGTAGGCCTGAGTCTGACACTTACCAGTCACGTGACCTCCAGCATATCACTTAGTGCCTCTTGCTTCACCTTCCCTTATATATAAAATGGGGGAAATACATAACATCTGCCCTCTCTCCTTCCACGGGTATTGTCAAGATCTAAACAAAATCTGTAGTTGAACTATTCTATAAGATATCAAGTATCATGTAACATTAGATATTATAATGGCTTTATCCCCAGGGCTTATGGGGGAAGGGGAAGATAGATAGTAGAGGAATGTAGTGAGCAGCCAAGATCCTATCTAAGGAAAGAGAGGTGTGGGATGGCAATGAGCCCTGGGAAGCTGTGAGTAAACGCTAGGTCAGGAACACAGAAGCAGAGATGGTTGTATAGGCACTAAAGATCTGGTTTTACAAATTATAAAACTAATGCAGGAACAGAAAACCAAACACCAGTGTTCTCACTTATAAGTGGGAGCTGAACAATGAGAACACATGGACACAGGGAGGGAACCAACACACAATGGGGCCCATGGTGGTGAGGGTAGGGGAAGGAGGGCATCAGGAAAAATAGCTAATGCATGCTGGGCTTAATACCTAAGTGATGGGCTGATAGGTGCAGGAAACCACCATGGCACACCTTTACCTATGTAACAAACCTGAACATCCTGCATGTGTATCCTGGAACTTTAAAGATTTTAAAAATTAAAATAAAAATTATAAAACTAGAACACTTATTCTAACCCAAGTTACTACAGTGGCAATATTCATTTATTCCTCTTTTGTAAGCATTCACACAATATCTGGAATAACACTATGCATGTAATTATCACTCAAGGAATACTTGTTGCAATCATCGATCTCATTCAAGCTCATGATAAAAAGTGGTCAGCCTTCGGCCCTATTGTTTCAGCAATAGTTCTTTTTGTTTGTTTGAGACAGAATCTCACTCTGTGGCCCAGGCTGGAGTGCAGTGGTGCAATCTCAGCTCACTGCAGCCTCTGCCTCTTGGGTTCAAGCGATTCTCCTGCCTCAGCCTCCCAGGTAGCTGGAACTACAGGTGTATGCCACCACGCCCAGCTAATTTTTTTATTTTTAGTAGAGACGGGGTTTCACCACCTCGGCCAGGCTGGGCTCGAACTCCTGACCTTAAATGATCCGTCCGCCTGGCCTCCCAAAGTGCTGGGATTACAGGAGTGAGCCACTGCGCCCGGCCTCAGCAATAGTTCTTGATGACAGTATGGAACGAATTTTGTTGGTGCACTGACTTTTAAAAAGTAGGAACACATACTTAAAAGCCGGCAAGATGACAATGACAAGCTGCAGAGTCTCCCTAACAACCACCAATAGAAAAGCTTGTTTCCAATGCAATAAATAAATATTTGAAAGATAATTATTGCTGGTCATTTTCAAATTTATTTGTATAATGCTTAATAGGTGCTAACACTTTATAACTACTAACTCGTTTAATTCATTAATTTATTTAATCCTCAAAACACCGGGGGTGGGTGAGGGGGACTATATCGATGGCAGGGTCCTGGTGCAATCTGGCTCTGCCCTGCATCCGGTCGGCCATTTTAGAAATAAGGCATGTCAACCCCCCAGAGGAAGGATCCTCAGATGATGGAAACAGACAAAAAGGACAAGACAAGACACATTCATAAGCAGTATCTACACAGTACCAAGCCCTGCACTTAGCCTGGTGGGGGATGCAAAGATGAAATGGATGAGAATGTGGAATCTTTAATACCAGATGAACAGTGACAAACGCTCTACAGGTGACGAAATGCTAAAGGAGGGGTTACAGGTGGCAGGAACCCCAGAGATTTCAGGGAGGAGACTGCATTTGTGCTAGTCTTGGCAGGAGGGTAGGAATCCGGCAGGCTGAGATGCGAGCATGGACACTGCAGACAGAGAAAAGCCGGGAGCCCCCAGATCAGGTCACTTCCCTGCTTAGCACACTTTAGCGTTTTCCCAGCTCACATAGAATAAAATCCGAACTCCTCCTCATGTTCTGCCCAGACCTCGATCCGGGCCCTGCATCCCTCACTTTCCCCTTGCTCAATTCAGGCACTCTGGGAACCTTTCCACTTGCTATTCTCTATTACTCGGCTTTACGCTAGAGTAACTCCTAGTCAGTCCTCGGGTCTCCGCTGACTTGCAGTGCCTCGGAGAGGCCTTCCCACTCCGCCTGCCATGGAAGCTCGGGGCCCTGCCTTTTTTCCTCTCTCAGCAGACTATCAATTGATTCCCTCTAAGCACACACAGCAATGTGTACCGGGCTTTCTCTGTTTTGCGTGTGTAATGTCTGTCTTCCTCTCTAGAAGTAGTTCCAAGAGCCGGGCTTTGCCCATCGTGTCCTCCTCCGGCCAAGGCAGATGCAGGGGCTCGATAAAAATTGTGGAATGAATGAATGGAGTGAGTCAGTGATTGGCTGTGAGTTGAGGCCCTGGCGAGGACAGGACTGAGTGTGCTTGGAAATAGTTTATCGTGGCGAGAGCTTCGAGATCACCGCAAGCAGGTAGAAAGGAGGTGGGTACATACAGGGCGGGAGGACCTTGAAGGGAGCCTCGGGTTCGGATTCATTCCCCCAATAGGCACTGCATTGCAGGCGCCAGGCCAGGTGCTGGGGGCCGGGGACAAGCTAACCTCAGTGAGGCTGTGTCGCCGCGCCACCATGGCTTCCCTGTGTCCAGAGCCAAAGCAACGAGCAGGGGCTAGGGGAAAGGAGACGGTGCCGACATCAGCCCCTGCGCTTCCCCAGCGGTCCTTGTACCCGCGGCCGAGGGTCGGGTTCGGGGGTCGCCTCGGCATCCAGGCTCCCAGTGCTGGGAACGCGACCCGAGAGACCGCCGGGGACCGCCCCGCCGCCGCTGCGCCCCTGCCTCGGGGTAGCAGGTTCCGACCGGCCGCGCCCACACTCACCCTGCGCCGCCTGGCGAGCTGAGCGTGGCCTCCACAGCCGCCGGGTCGCCTTCCACGGCCGCCGCAAGGAAAACAGCTTCCGGCTCTTCTGGCCTCCCTTCTCAGTGGCGCCCATCGGTGCGCCGCGCCCTCCCCCGCTGCCGCCCGAGCCGAGCGCCACCGCTTGCCGCCGCCGCCGCGCGTCTGCCAGGTGCCGGGCGGCTGCTGGGAGACGCGCGCCGGGGGCGGAGCTTGGGGCCGGGAGTCGAGCTTGGGGCCGGGAGCCGTGGCTGGCGCGGACCGGGGACGCTGCCCGGCCCCGCCCACACGGCGGCGCCTGGCGCCCAAGGCGTGCGGGTGAGCGCAGGCCCGCGCCCCTCACTCGGGAGGCACTGTTAGCACCCTTAATTAACACAGGAGTCCTGGGGGGCGCTCACCCATTTTATCTCCCTGTTACAAACCATACACTCCACGCTCCGAGAGGGTAAGGCATCTGCCCACAATCACACAGCGCTAAAGAAATTCCAGAGCCCTAGTCTCTGACGACGTTTACGCACAACGTGCTACCGCCTCAAAATGAAACATCAAGTTAGAAAGTGGTTTTAATTCTGACAGATATTCCTGTTTTCCTAATACAAGAGCATACTAGTCACCCACATGATTTTTTGAGAACTTGTTCTATGTCCAGCTACTTTTACACACATTTCATGAAACCTCATTGCAACCCCATGGTGTGAGAGGTGTTTCCCATTTTCCAGATAAGGAAACTGAAATGGCAGAAGTGAGGCTCCCTCACCCCATCCCCATGCCATCACTGGTCTCTGTTGAGATTTTGCTTGGAATTGGGAGAGACTGAGAGGAAGATCAAAACCAACGCCCTTGAACACGACCTGGCTGCAATAATAATAGCTAATATTTATAGAATGCTTTTTATGTGGCAGATTTTACATACATCATCTTATTTAACCCTCCAGTAATACTCGTGGGGCAGAAAAAATCTCCAAACTCAACAGATAGGGAAACCGAGCATCAGAGAGTACAGGTTAGATATCTAAAACCTCAATAAAGGTTTTAAGTTAGGTCAAATTATGAAATTGCCATTTTTGTAGGCCCAAATAATATCAGACAAGAGCTTCTATCGGTGACCAAAATTAAAATCACCAATGGAGATCGGGCACGGTGGCTCACACCTGTAGTCCCAGCACTTCAGGCGGCTGAAGCAATCGGATCACTTGAGCCCAGGAGTTCAAGAGCAGCCTGCACAACAAAGCAAAAACCTGTCTCTACCAAAAATGCGTACACACACACACACACACACATACACAAATTAGCCAGGCATGGTGGCACACACCTTCAGTCCCAGCTACTCAGGAGGCTGAGGTGGGAGAATCACCTGTGCCCAGCGAGTTAGAGGCTGCAGTGAGCCGAGATGGTGCCGCTGCACTCCAGCCTGGCTGACAGAGTCACGTTATCCAAAAAAAAAAAAATCACCAGTGGAGACAGGTGAAAATCGAACGCCTGCAGATGTGATATGCTGAGAAAGACACATCATCTATGGAGTATTCTGGCCAAACATGCACAGCATGAAGCTAATCATGGGGAAACATCAGATAAACCCAAAATGAGGAATCCACTATTAAAAGGAGCAGGGAAGTGCTGTATTCTTCAAAAGTATCAATGTCATAAAATAAGAAGAAAAGCTATGGAGATATTCTAGATTCAAGGTGACTGGGCTGGGAGTGCAGTGGCTCACGCCTGTAATCCCAGCACTTTGGAAGGCCGAGGCAGATGAATCACCTGAGGTCAGGAGTTCCAGACCAGCCTGGCCAACATGGCGAAACCCCGTCTCTACTAAAAATACAAAAATTAGCTGGGCACGGTGGCGTGCACCTGTAATCTCAGCTACTCGGGAGGCTGAGGCAGGAGAATCACTTGGACCTGGGAGGCGGAGGTTACAGTGAGCCAAGACTGTGCCATTGCACTCCAGCCTGGGAGACAGAGCAAGACTCCATCTCAAAAAAAAAAAAGGTGACCGAAGAGACATTGCAGCTAAATACAATACCACCTGACTCTAGACTGGACTCTGTTTTGTAGTTTTTTGTTTTTGTTTTTTAAGGCTCTAAAGCACATTACTGAGTTAATTTTACAAAAATATGTATATATATATATATATATATATATATATACAGGTAGCAGATTAGAGAAAAATGTTTATCAATAAAAAACTTGCTGACATTAATAACTACACTGTGATTATGTAAGAAAATATCCCTATTTTAAGAAAATACACACTGAAGCCCCACACAGTGGCTTTGCCTGTAATCCCAGCACTTTGGGAGGCTGAGGTGGGCAGGTGGCTTGAGCTCAGGAGTTCAAGACCAGCCTGGGCAATGTGGTGAAACCTTTTGTCTCTCTTATTAAAAACTGAAAAATATAAAAAAAAATTTAAAAAGAAAATACACACAAAGGCATTTAGGAATAAAGAGCCATGAGGCATTTAACATGCCTTCAAATGATTGGGGGTCGGGGGAGGAAAGGTGTGTGTATATAAAATAAAATGGGAGGAATCACTCCACCCAAACTTGAAGCCTACTATAAAGGCACAATTTCAAAAACAGTGCAGTGTTGGCAGAAAAATAGACACATATATCAATGGAACAGAATAAAGACCCGGAAATAGAATAGACCCACATAAATCTGTCCAACTAATTTTTGACAAAGGATCAAAAGCAATTCAGTGGAAGAAATGTGCTTTTTCAACAAATGATGTTGGAGCAATTGGACATCCATAGGAAAAAAAAAAAGAGAGAGAGAAGATCCAGGACCCAAACTTCATACCTTATACAAAAATCAAGTCAAAATGGATTCTAGACTTAAATGTAAAACTATAAAACTTAGAAAGAAATAGGAGAAAATTTTCTAGTACCCAGAGCTATACAAAGAGTTCTGTGGCTTGTTACCAAAAGCACAATAAAAGGAAAAATTGATAAGTTGGACCTTATCAAGATTATTTTTGCTCTGTGAAAGACCCTGTTAAGAAGATGAAAAGACATACTACTAACTGGGCAAAATACTTGAAACCACATAGCCAACAAAGGTGTATTTAGAATATGTAAAGAATTCTCAAAACTCAGCATTAAAAAACAAACAAACTGGCGGGTGCAGTGGCTCACACCTGTAATCTCAGTACTTTGGGAGGCCGAGGCAGGTGGATCACCTGAGGTCAGGAGTTCAAGACCAGGCTGACCAACATGGTGAAACCCTGTCTCTACTAAAAATACAACATTAGCCGGGCATAGTGACGCATGCCTGTAATCCCAGCTACTTGGGAGGCTGAGGCAGGAGAACTGTTTGAATCCAGGAGGTAGAGGTTGCAGTAAGCCGAGATCACACCATTGCACTCCAACGTAGGCAATATAGTGAGATTCCGTCTCAAAAAAAAAAAAAAAAAATTAAAATGTGCAAAAGACATGAACGCATATTTCCCTGAAGCAGATACATAGATAACAAGCATATGAAAAGAAATTCAACATTGTTAGCCATTAGGGAAATACATATTAAAACCACAATGAGATATCACTACACACCTGACAGGATGAGGATGTAGCCGAGAAACTGAATCACTCCTACATCACTGGCAGGAATGTAAACTGGTACAGCCACCCTGGAAGAGTTTAGCAGTTTCTTATAAAACTAAACACAGAACTACCATATGACCAGCAGTTGCACTCTTGGGTACTCATCCCAGAAAAAATGAAAACACACAAAAACCTATAAAAGGAATGTTCAGTAGCTTTACTTTGTAACAGCCCAAAACTAGCAACAATCCAGGCATCTTTTAATGGGTCAATGGTTAAAAAAGCTGTGGTACATGCATACCATGGAATACTAGTGAGCAATAAAAAGTAACAAACTATTGACACATATAACAAGCTCAGTGAATCTCCAAGGAATTACCATAGTGAAAAAAGCTAATCCCAAAAGGTTACATACTATACATTTTCATTTATGTAACATTCTTAAAATGGTAAAATTATACAAATGGAGGACAAAATCGTAGCTGCCAGGGAGGAGCAGGGTGGATGTGGCTATAGAAGGGATTCTGTGGTGATGAAGTAACTGTTCTGTATGTATCTTTACTGTATCAATATCAACTTATTGGTTACTATATTAGATTATAGTTTTGCACAATGTTACTATTAGGAGAAAATGGGCAAAAGAGTACATGGGGTCTCTCTGTATTATTCCTTACAACTACATATCAATCTACAATTATCTCAAAACAAAACATTTTAATTTTTTTAGGTTGCATATCAACAATTTCGTATAGTTCACTTCAATACTTAAAATTCAGCTGAGTCAGCCAGGCGCGGTGGCTCACACGTGCAATCCTAGCAGTTTGAGATGCCAAGACGGGTGGATCACAAGGTCAGGAGATCGAGGCCATCCTGGCCAACATGGTGAAACCCTGTCTCTACTAAAAATACAAAAATTAGCCAGGCATGGTGGCACACACCTGTAACCTCAGCTACTGGGGAGGATGAAGCGGGAGAATCACCTGAACCCAGGAAGCAGAAGTTGCAGTGAGCCGAGATCGAGCCACTGCACTCCAGCCTGGCGACAGAGCAAGACTCCGTCTCAAAAAAAAAAAAAAAAATTCAGCTGAATCACAATTCAACCTAGGCTCATGACTTCATGACTACACTGGACTTCCTCACTACCCCTTGCTCACTCAAGGAGGCCAAAGACCATTAGCTAAGTCTCAGGGTGGAAGTATTGAGGACTCAAATAGGTTACAGTAGCATGGAGGCCCAGGTCTGTCAGGAAGAGTTAAATTACTCTCCCAGTTCAGAGTGAGGCCCTTAGTGGTCTAGATAAGTAACACTCTATAACAAATTTTAGATGCAGTGGCTCATGACTGTAATCCCAGCACTTTGGGAGGCCAAGGTGGGAGGATTGCTTGAGCCCAGGAGTTCAAGACCAGTCTGGGCAACATAGTGAGCCCTTGTCTCTACAAAAAAAAATTAAAAGATTAGCCCAGTGCAGTGGCATGCATCTGTACTCCTGGCTACTTGGGAGGATTGCTTGAGCCTGTGAGGTTGAGGCTGCAGGGAGCCGTGATCATGCCACTGCACTCCAGCCGGGGAGTTTTTGAGACAGAGCAAGACCCTGTCTCAAAAAAAACAACAACATAAGAAAGAGAGACAAAGGGAGAGAAAAAAAATTGGGGAAAACCCCATTTTATTCTTTCTCTAATTCAGAAGAATAGGAAGCTGGCCCAAGGTGGTGGCTCACACCTGTAATCCCAGCACTTTGGGAGGCCAAGGCCAGCAGATTGCCTGAGGTCAGGAGTTTGAGACCAGCCTAGTCAGCACGGTGAAACCCCATCTCTAATGTTAGCTGGCCATGGTGGCGCGCGTCTGTAGTCGTGGCTACTTGGGTAGCTGAGACAGGAGAATCACTTGATCCTGGGAGAGGGAGGTTGCAGTGAGCCCAGATTGTACCACTGCACTCCAGCCTGGGTGACAGAGCAAGATTCTGTCTCAAAAAAAAAAGAAGAAGAAGAAAAAGAATAGGAAGCTCTAAATATGAAATGAAGAAGGAAACTGTGAAGAAGGTAGAAATTGAGAGATGTTCTCTCTCTATCAGCAATAAGCTACTTTCTTCTACAGAAGCTCACTCTCCCTGGCATCCGGACTGAAGAAATAGGTCTTTAGAAGAGTGATCTTGGCTGGGCACGGTGGCTCACACCTGTAATCCCAACACTTTGGGAGGCTGAGGCAGGTGGATCACTTGAGGTCAGGAGTTCAAGACCAGCCTGGCCAATATGGTGAAACCTCCTCTCTACTAAAAATACAAAAATAGCCAGGCGTGGTGGTATGCGCCTATAATCCCAGCTACTCAGGAGTCTGAGGCAGGAGAATCACTTGAAGGCAGAGTTTGCAGTAAGCCAAGGTCATGCCATTGCACTCCAGCCTGGGTGACAGAGGGAGACCCTGTCTCAAAAAAAAAAAAAAAAAAAAAAAGTGATCTAATTAGCAAAGCTACTCAGGAATGGTGACCACATGCCACCAGTTAGGGTTGCTCTCTGTCCTGGGACTTTTTACCCGGCCTCAGGGTTAAGACACCTAGAAATCTAGTCCTGGTTAACCAAACCATCTGTGAAAGACTAGTTATATCCCTTCTCCTCCTAGCTTACTACTTGACCACCAACACCGCTACTCACTCCCGTTAGTGGAGGAAATTTAACCAGATGACCTAGAAGTTCTCTTCCAGGGTCTCCCACTCTCTTTCCCTGTGCATCCTGACTCTCACTGGCTGGTCTGAAATAGTGCTAAGTGTTAATAGCCCCATTGGGCCTGGCTTAGAGACTCACCTTTTATTCCTGGTGAGTCCTGGCACATCCAGTGGATTGAAACAGCTCCTTGGAGAGGCTCCCTTGCTCACTGCTTAGACTTCACTGGTCAGAGGAAGATGCAAGGGACATTCTTTGGCTTGCCCTTTTAGTCCAAACATCACATGATTTTATGGCACTCTTCCATCTGGAGCTGAAAAAAGACCAGACGCCTCTGACTCCCACAGTCACTGCTTGCTCCAGGCAGATCCAGTGGCAGGCTTTTGCCACAGTCTCTGGAGTCCATGGGAAAAGAATGTGGACTGAGAGAAGATCTTCCACCAAGTGGAAACACCCAAGTGCCTGAGGCACATTCATGAGCATGAGCAACATGGAATTTCTTTTCAAATGTCAAAAATGCAAACCAAGTAAGCCCACTTATTTCTACATCTGGTTCACTGGGCGTGGAGAAAAACAAAATGGGAAAAAAAAAATCCTGAATGCCATGCATGTCATTGTGTTTACAAAGCTAGGTCCAGAAATATGATTATGACAGTACTCAAAGTCAACAGGATACAAGATTCGTGTGTGTGCATGCATGTATATGCACACGTGTGTGTGGTGTGAGTGGAGGAGAGCTAGTAGAAAGGACCTAGACTTCCCAGCTAAGCACAAATGTATGAATCCTGGCTCGGCCACTGACTGACTTTACAGCCTTGGCCAACTTGCCTAACTTCTCTAAGTCTCTGTTTCCCAATCTGTAGAATGGAAATAATACCTAGCACCTAATTCACAGTTGTGATAGGTTTTGCTGTTACATGTAAATGATGAAATAGTCTCAGTAAATGGTAGCTTACTATAATACTTTGTCCATTGAGAGAGACAGTGACAGACAAAAAGGATGGCTTTTTTTTTTTTGTTTTTTTTTTTTTTTTTGAGACAGGGTTTCACTCTGTCACCCAGGCTGGAGTACAGTGACGTGATCTCAGCTCACTGTAGCCTCAACCTCCCAGGCTCAGACATTCCTCCCACCTCAGCCTCCAGAGTAGCTGGGACTATAGGCACACACCATCACACCCAGATAATTGTTTTATTTTCTGTAGAGACAGGGTCTCATTCTATTGCCCAGGCTGGTTTGAATTCCTGGGCTCAAGCAATTCTCCCACCTCAGCCTCCCAAAGTGCTGGGATTATAGGCATGAGCCGCCATACCTGACAGAATGGAATTTTTTTTTTGCAATGAATAAATAAATGTGTGGTATATGCATTTATGTGGCTAAAGAGAGAGAAATAAGAAGGTCTTGGTTTTTGGAGATCATATCCTTGAAACTTCATTATTTAAATGTCTTTCTTTTATTATGCTTGAGGAACCCTGTTGCCCGTCCTCTTTTACAGAAAGTTCCAGAATATAAGCTAAACTATATAACCTAATATAAACTTACATTCCAGAATATAAGCTAAACTATATAACCTAACCCAAATGCCTCTAGAGCCACTGGAACCAATAGTGTTGTTTCAAGTTTCTGTTTCCCCAGTGGCAATGACAATAGGACTGTCATTAGTGCAGAAAACAATTAAGGGTAGTCTCCACTTTAAATTTATTTTTTAATCTAAAGTTTACAAGATTAAAGAGTGATACCTACATGTGGCTAGTAGCTATCCATTGTATGTCATAGTCATGAAACCTTTCTATCATTCCAGAATATTCTATTAGACAATCACTGCTCTAGAAACTTGCTTCATGTACTTTGGGCTTGTTTCAAGATCTATATCCACAAGCAAAGCATTTTATTCCAAAGCCCTTCTTATTTCACTATGGTTTACTCCTATTCCTTTCTCCTTCAACTAGTGTACACTGAACATCCACATATATCAAACCTTACAGTGGATTGTCAAACAGGCTGCACTCTCATTTTGCTAAAAAGTTCACAAGATTAAAGAGTGAGACCTACATGTGGCTAGTGGCTATCTATTGTATGTCACAGTCATGGAACATTTCTATCATTACAGAATGTTCTATTGGACAAGGGCTGCTCTAGAAACATGATTCACATACCTTGGGCTCATTTCAAGATCATTTCAAGATCTGCACAAGCAGGGCATTTTATTCCAAAGTCCTTCTTATTTCACTATGGCTTACTCTTTTTCAGAGATTATTATTATTTTTATTTTTTTTTTGGAGCGGGGGATGGAGTCTCGCTCTGTTGCCCAGGCTGGAGTGCAGTGGCAAGATCTTGGCTTACTGCAACCTCCACCTCCTGGGTTCAAGAGATTCTCCTGCCTCAGCCTCCAGAGTAGCTGGGATTACAAGCACTCACCACCATGCCTGGCTAATTTTTGTATTTTTGGTAGAGACGGGGTTTCACCATGTTGGCCAGGATGGTCTCGAACTCCTGACCTCAAGCAATCTGCCCACCTCGGCCTCCCAAAGTGCTGGGATTACAGGTGTGAGCCACCACACCTGGCCATAGATTATCGTTTCTCCTTCAACTAATGTACACTGAACATCCACTGTGTATCAAACCTTACGATGGTTTGATATTGTCAAATAGGCTGTACTCTCATTTTGCAAAAAGTGCATGAAATATAGACATACTGGACTATCCCCTTTGCAATGGTCTGAATGTTTCTGTCTCCCAAAATGTGTACATTAAAACCTAATCACTAGGGTGATGGTATTAGGAGATTGGGCCTTTGAGAGGTAATAAGGTCATGAGGGTGGGGCCCTTATGAATGGATTAGTGACCTTATAAAAGAGGCCCAGAGAGCTGCCTTGCCCCTTCCACCATGTGAGGACACAGCAAGAATTCATTATCTATGAGCCAGAAAGCATGTCTTCACCAGAGACCACATCTGTCTTTATCTTGGACTTCCCAGCCTCTACAACTACAAGAAAGAAATTTCTGGGCTGGACATGGTGGCTCATGCCTGTAACAAGAACACTTTGGGAGGCTGAGGTGGGAGGATCACTTGAGCCTAAGAAGTCAAAGGTGTAAAGAAAGAAAAGAAAAAGAAAGAAAGAGATTTCTGTTCTTTGTAACTACCCAACTCAATTTATAGTATTTTGTTATAGTAGCCCAAACAGACCAACATACCCTCTTTTGTGGGGTTGTGGGTGGACACTCAACCCTTGGGCAAGTTATTTAATCTCTCTGACCTTCATAGCATTGGAGGATTAAACAAGATAGTGAAAAACACTTAGTGAACACTCAATAAATGGTAAGCATTATTGTTCATAACATCATTATCATCCCAGTTGGCAGGGGACACAAAGGAAAGGAAACTCAGTCTTATCCGTAACAGGATAATTTGAGCATTGCAGACCTTCCTTGAATTGAACACAGAACTGTCTTCTTATGGCATTTTGTTGCTGGTCTTTGTTCTGCCTTGGGCTACTCATTACAGCTGAAGAATACAAACAGTTGTCCCCTCCCCTGTCACACCCTCCTTCTGCTCCTTCTATATGCTTTTGCTCTCCTTTGAATATTTTCTCCTTTCACAATATCTTTCTAAAAAATAGAACCTAGAGCCCTCCTAAATTCTTCATATATTGCCCAACTTCTATGTTCAATGTCTACCAAGATGCATGGCCATGAGAAAGGATTTGAAGCATTTTAAAAATTTTATGAAGGTTATACTTTTGCAACTGAATGTTGAAACCTAAATATAGAACGTTGTTCATATCTATTACACACAGACAAGCACATACACACACATACATGATATTATTCACACAAATGGTGTCATAATGTACAGATTGTTGATATTTTTTATTTACAATAAATATATCTGGAAATATTTCCAGTGCCAAGTTCAATTATATGATCACTTTCATGAATCTGAATACAATATTATATTTCTATTATAGGAACCAAGATTTTATCAGATGTCTTTGAGGGTGTGGAAGATTTTTTAACATTAGGTTGAGCTAATTTAGAGTCATCTAAAATCTTAGAATTTTTTTCATATAAATTGTTATCAAACCAAGTTTCTCCTATCCTATATACTTTTGTAACTGAATTTTAAAACATAAATATAGAACTTAGCATTTAATTGCATTTTGTTGTTTTGACCTAGACTCAAGGTCTTTTGAAATCTTTATTTTTTATCCAGATAGTGATCTCTCCCAGCTGTAAATCTAATCAGCGTGATTTTACTTGCATCTAAGTCACTGAACCATCCAAGGCTAAGAAGGAAGCCTTGTACATGATCAAACAGGTGTGACCTTGCTTTAAATACATGGGTCTTCTTCCTCTCCCACTGATCTTTGCAGGAGTCTTGCTCTAGGACTACTGGATCCTATCCCTCTGATTTTCCTCCTCCCCCATTTTAGGTCTCCCTGATGAGAGATGAGATAAAGATAGTCAAGTGTGGTGAAGGAGGGAATACATAGTCTACTTTCCTTCTCCCTAACAGCTTTGGTGACAAAATCAAAACTCAACATAAGAGGAGTTTGAAACAATAAAGATAAAATAGGATTTGGGGTTCTACCGAAGAGCCCAGTTGGAAGTTAAATAAGATCAGAAACTCATTTGAGGAATCCATTAGTCATGAGTATATACCCAGTCAGGAAGAAATGAAACACAACCAATCTGCTTGTAAAGAATCAGCAAATAAGGAGGAGAAACCGGGGTATCCCTTGTACATGTCACCTCTTCTTCTGCTGCTGAATCTCTAGTTTGGAGTGTGTTGAGTCATATCAATGGGTTCACAAATGTCAGTTCATTGTATTGGCAGTGCCTCGCTGCTAGAGATGGTGCCGGAGTCAGCCCCCAGTTTAAGAGAACTAGACGACCACTTGGGCTGGTCTCAGGATCTGTCACCAGAGGGAAGCTACAGAACCATTGCCCACAAGGGCAATCCCAGACAAGCCCCCAAATTTGTAACTGCCCAACGGGTTCACCTTGCCCACTGCCTAGACAGAACCACTGTATCAAGAGAGGGGGATTGAAATAGAGAAAGAGTAATTCATGCACAGCCAGCTGTGCAGAAGACCAGAGTTTTATTATTATGCAAATAAGTCTCTCAGAGCATTCAGGGATCAGAGTTTTTAAGAATAATTTGGTGGGCAGGGGGGGCATTTGAGTCTGGAGTGCTGATTGGTTGGGTCCCAGTGCAACACTTAATGAAACTAATAATTGAACTTTTTCACAGTCCATGACTTAAATGCAGATATGCAGTGAGAGAGGAACATACCTTCTTTTTAAGCACTCATGGAGAGTCATAAAATTTGACCAAAAAAAATCTTCAAAAGTTCCATAAAGTAGGCATAACACAAAAAAAATTATTTGGTCACAATGCAATAAAGCTAGAAATTAATATCAAAACTAAAAAGCCCTTCTACCTAGAAATCTAAAAGAAAAACTATTGAGCAACCATTGTGTGAAAGAGAATATACAAAACAACATTGGAGAATTTCTGGAAAAATATTATTATGAAAAATGTTACATTTCTGAATCTGTGAGCTATTATGACAAATATCAGAAAAAAATCCACAACCTTAAATACATATAAAACATAACAAATATAAATTAATTAAATTATCAAGGGCTAGAAAAACAACAAACTGAACTAAAAGAAAGCACCAGGAAGGGGATTTTAAAAGATAAAAGCATAAATTAAGTGGATTGTAACATATACCCATAATTAAAACTTCAGAAAAAAATCAATAAAAGGGATGTGGCAAACTTTTAAAACAGGAAGTTTAAGAATTCTTATTTAATGGAGAAACATGAGAGATGTTTCTTTAAGGTCAGGAACAAATCAAAGATGACATTATCTCCATCACTATTTAACAGTGTATGGAAATATTAACTAGTGTAATTGGACAAGATAAAACAATTAAAATTAAGAAGTGGAAAATACCCTTCATCACTAAAAGAAACCAAGTCCCTTTGGAAAAATAGTTAATTCCAGGTCTTGAAAGAGAAAGTATTGGATGACTGTGAGATCTTATGCCAAAACTCACAGAAGCACTCAAACACTGATGGTACCACTTTAAAAAGAAACAAGAACAACCTGAAGAGGGTCTCACCAAATTCGGGACAATTTGAGTAAGAGAAAAAATAATCATTAGAGCTAATAAAGGAGTTTGACAAGGTGTCAGAATATAAGATCAATATACAAAAATCAGTTGTATTTCTACATATGAGCAATAAATAATCTCAAAATGAGTTTATGAAAATTCCATTTACAACTGCATCAAAAAAAGTACTTAAGAATAAACTTTTTCAAAATAAATTTTAAGACTTGTACACTGAAAATTATAAAACATCATTGAAATAAATCAAAGAGCTAAATAAACGGAAAGACATCACAAATTCATATATTGGAAGACGTAATATTGTTACGATGGCAGTACTCCCCAGATGGATCTACAGATTTAACAAAATATCAAAATCCTAGCTATTTTTCTGAAATCAACAATCTGATCCTAAAATTCGTATAGAAATGCAAGGGATCCGGAAGAGTCAAAACATTCTTAAAAGAAAACAAAGAAGTTAGAGAGCTCACACTTTCTATCTTAAAATGTACTACAAAGCAGCCTGGCGCGATGGCTCACGCTTGTAATCCCAGCACTTTGGGAGGCCGAGACGGGCGGATCACGAGGTCAGGAAATCGAGACCATCCTGGCTAACACGGTGAAACCCCACTTCTACTAAAAATACAAAAAAAATTAGCCGGGCCTGGTGGCCGGCGCCTGTACTCCCAGCTACTCGGGAGGCTGAGGCAGGAGAATGGGGTGAACCCGGGAGGCGGAGCTTGCAGTGAGCCGAGACCGCGCCACTGCACTCCAGCCTGGGCGACAGAGCAAGACTCCGTCTCAAAAAAAAAAAAAAGAAAAAGAAAAAGAAAAAAAAATGTACTACAAAGCTACCGCCATAAAGACTATGTGGTACTAGCATAAAGATAGACATAGATCAATGGAATAGAATTGAGAGTCCAGAAATAAAATACACTCATGGTCAATTTTTTCAATAAGGGTGCCAAGACAATTCAATAAGGAAAGAAAGCCCATTCTAGCAAATGGTGCTGGGACGACTGTACATTCACATGTAAAAGAATTGTTGGATCTCTACTTCATACCATAAGCAAAAATTAATGCAAAATGGGCAGGGTGCAGTGGCTCATTCCTGTAATCCTAGCCCTTTGGGAGGCCGAGGCAGGTGGATCACTTGAGGTCAGGCATTTGAGACCAGCCTGGCCAACATGGTGAAACCGCATCTCTACTAAAAATACAAAAATTAGCTGGGCATGGTGGCGCACAACTGTAATTTCAGCTGCTTGGGTTGCTGACACATGGGAATCACTTGAACCCTGGAGGCGGGGGTTGCAGTGAGCCGAGATTGCACCACTGCACTCCAGCCTGGGCTACAGAGTGAGACTCTGTCTCAAAAAAAAAAAAAAAAAAAAAAAAGGATCAAAGACCTAAGTGTAAGAACTATAAAACCTTAGAAGAAAACATAGGGGTAAATCTTTGTGACCATGTTTTACATAATAGGTACTTAAACAAAAGAAAAAAATAGGTAAATTAGATGACACACAAATTTAAACTTTTTTGTGTCAAAGGGCACTATCTAAAAGTAAAAAGACAACCCACAGAATAGGGAATCTGAATTAGTTCAGACACCATGGAAAGCAGTGTGGAGATTTCTCAGAGAACTTAAAACAGAACTACCATTTGACCCAGCAATCCCATTACTGGGTCTATATCCAAAAGAAAACAAATTGTTCTACCAAAAAGACACATGCATTCGCATAGTCATTGCAGCACTATTCACAGAGCAAAGACATGGAATCAACCTAGGTGCCCATTAATAGTGGATTGGATAAAGAAAATGTGGCACATATACACCATGGAATACTATGCAGCTATAAAAGAGAACAAAGTCATGTCCTCTGCAGCAAAATGGATGCAGCTGGGGGCCATTGTCCTAAGCAAATAACTCAGGAACAGAAAACAAATACTGTATGTTCTCACTTATAAGTGGCAACTAAACATTGAGTACTCAGGGACGTAAGATGGCAACAACAGAAACTGGTGACTACTAGAGGGCAAGAAAGAAAGAGAGACAAGGGTTGAAAAACTGTTGGGTACTACGCTCTGTACCTGGGTGACAAAATCATTCATACCCCAGTCAATCCTCAGCATCACACAATATACCCAGGTAACAAACGTGCACATGTACCCCCGATTCTAAAATAAAAGTTGAAAAAAGAATTGGATAGTGATATCGAATTGGATAGTGATACCAATCCTCCACCCTGCCAAAAAGACAGAGAGAAAGAGAGAGAGACAAAGACAAAAGGGGAAAGCTCTTTTTTTAATAGAAGAATATAATCTAATGAATATAGAATAAATGATATGATTAGAAAATGACCATTTTAGGCCGGGCGCGGTGGCCTACTCCTGTAATCTCAGCACTTTGGGAGACCAAGGTGGGTGGATCACCTGAGGTCAGGAGTTCAAGACCAGCCTGACCAACATGGTGAAACCCCGTCTCTACTAAAAATACAAAATTAGCCAGGCATGGTGGCACACACCTATAATCCCAGCTACTCGGGAGGCTGAGGTAGGAGAATCACTTGAACCTGGGAGGCGGAGGTTCCAGTGAGCCAAGATCGTGCCATTGCACTACAGCCTGGGCATTAAGAGTGAAGCTCCATCTCAAATAAAAAAAAAAAGAAGAAGAAAGAAAAGAAAAGAAAAATGGAAAATGACCATTTTGTAACTCTCAAGGTAATAATTTATTCAGGAAAGTATTATCAGTGGATATGAAAACCATTAAATGAAAGCTATTAGAGGAATAGGATATGTATAACTTCTCAGAGCATGACCCCACAGATCACTTACTAATTACAAAGGGAAACCTACTTTTAGGGCAGTCATGTGCATGTATAAGGGTAACCAGAGAACATATTTTGGGGTAATTAGGCAAATGTAAATGACTTGATTAGATGAGAATATGTAATTATTTTAATGTTCATTTTCTTATGAAAATGGCATTGTGATTGTGTAGGAAATTTTTAAAGAAATGGATACTAAAATATTTAGAGGTAGGTTGGCCAACAGTCTTGGTTTGCCTGGGACTGGGGGATTTCCTTGAACTCGGGGCTTTCATTGCTAAAACTGGGCAGTCTTGGCCAAAACCAAGATGATGGGTCACCCTAGATAAAGTGTCATGTTGTCTATAACTTTCTTTAGAAAGTTTTGGCAAAAAAGAAAAAAAGAAAGTAGGAGGGCAGTGGAGAGAGAAAGCAAATGTAAAAAATTTTAGTTGCTGACGCTGGGTAAAGAGCTCAGGTTCAGAATTCCTTTAACTTTACTGTAGATGGGAAAATTCTAAATAAGAAGTTGGGGGAAATGTTTAATAAGTATTGATTGTTTATTTTGAATCTTTGTTACCCTCCTAGAAACCTATTTATAATTTCTGTATCTAGATAAATATAATGCATAAATTTGTTTTAAAAAAAAAGCCTATATACTTCTGGGTTTGCCCAGATTTTTCTGAACAGATTTTTGTATTATTTGGTGCATTTCATATCTATTATATCTTCAGTGTGGATTGTGTGAATTGTGTGAAGTGTGCTTCTTTATCTCATTTAGCACTTTTGGGTCTGAATTCTAGTTTCTTTTATATCACAATCACAACTTCTGTTTTCTTACTGTTTGCATTTTCTTTGTACATGCTCTTTCAGAATAATTTTATTTTAGATATGCCCATTGTATACCATAGACTTGGATTTTGTTTTGTGAGCTTCTCTGAGAAAGCTTTTTTTAAAAGTAAATGACTAAACCCATTTACATTTATGGATAGGGCTGACGTGTTTGGTCTTAGCTCATCATATTATTTCATATTTATTTTAAGTATTAAATTTACCACATTTATGTATTCTTTTCTCTTTGTCCTTTCTCAAATTATTTTGGTATTTAGAAAAGTTTTTATTTTCTATTAATATGCTATATAATGCTGCCACAACTTTTTCTTTACTTAGTCTTCTACTAGTTGGTTTGTCAACTTTAAATGATACTGATATAGTTTGGCTGTGTTCCCACCCAAATCTCATCTTATAGTTCACATAATCCCCATGTGTCATGGGAAGGACACTGTGGAAGATAATTTAATCACGGGGGCAGTTACCCTCATGCTGTTCTCATGATAGTGAGTTCTCATGTGATCTGACGGTTTTATAAGGGACTTTTCCCCATTTTTGCTGGGCACTTCTTCTTACTACCGCCATGTGAAGAAGAACATGTTTGCATCCCCTTCCGCCATTATTGTAAGTGTTCTAAGGCCTCCCCAGCCATGCTGAACTGTGAGTCAATTAAACCTCTTCCCTTTATAAATTACCCAGTCCCAGGTATGTCTTTATTAACAGCGTGACAATGGACTAATACAGATACCCTCCAGTTTCTACCTATTACATATATGGCAATCAAGTAGCTTATTCTGCTCTCCTCTGTCTCCCTCTGTTCTTCTATATTTTTATTTCTTTAGTTTTGTTATTTCTACTTTTGGACATACAACATTTACATATTATCCTCACGCCTTTGTCTCTGCCTTCATTTTAGTCTCTTCAATTAAACAAAAGACATGTTCAAAACAGTTACCTGCTGTATTTTCTCCATTTATCTCTTGATTTAATGAGGCTTGTTATCTAGTGTTAACAGATTCCTAATAAGGGCCAGGCACAGTGGCTCACACCTGTAATCCCAGCACTTTGGGAAGCCGAGGTGGGCAGATCACTTGAGGTCAGGAGCTCAAGACCAGCCTGGCTAACATGGTGAAACCCCATCTCTACTAAAAAGAAATACAAAATTAGCTGGGTGTGGTGCCATGCACCTGTAGTCCCAGCTATTCAGGAGACTGAGGCAGGAGAATCTCTTGAACCCAGGAGGTGGAGGTTGCAGTGAACTAAGATCATGCCATTGCACTCCAGCCTGGGCAACAGAGTGAGACTCTGTCTCAAAAGAAAAGAAAAGAAAAGAAAAAAAAAGATTCCTAATAAGGAATATTAAAATATACAGGCATGGTGGCTCATTCCTGTAATCCCAATACTTTGAGATGTCAAGGTGGAAGGATTGCTTGAGACCAGGAGTTTCAGACCAGGAGTTCAAGACCAGCCTGGGCAACATAGTGAGATATCATCTCTCCAAAAAATTAAAAATTAAAATTAAAATAAAAAATTAGCCAGGTATGTGTCACACACCTACAGTCCCAGCTACTCTGGAGGCTGAGGCACTTGGGCCCAGGAATTTGAGGCTGTAGTGAGCTATGATCACGCCACTGCACTCCAGCCTGGAGGACAATATGAGACAAAGAAAAGAAAGGAAGGAAGAAAAGGAAGAAAGGAAAGGAAGAAAGTAAAGAGAGAAGAAAATATAACTTGAATTTGCATTTTAAAACTATTTGTCAATCTTGATAACTGAAGATCAACTTAAATGGATATAAAAATCCATGGTTCACACTTTCTGTCCTCGAAAGCACTGCTCCATTGTTGTTTTGATTTGTGTATTGAATCATGTGGTCTTTTTGCCTGGAGGTTTAGAGGTATTTTCCTGGGCATACAAGAAAATATCTTACACTTGACCACTTGGGGTTAATTTTCACACAAAGCATCCTTTCAGTAAATAGATTCAGGATTTTTCAACTTAATCTTTTGGTAAGTTTTATTGGATTATAGCTTTGAATCTTAGTCTCAATTCACTGCTTTGTTTTTCTTCTTTAGAAAAGTCAATTATAGGTGTATTAGATCTTCTTTGTCTTCTATAGCTATTCTTTTCTTTTGGGGCTTTTCATTTTGTTTCAATTCTCTTGGAAATTTTCATTCCAATTTTTCATGTGTCTTTTGCATACTTTTTTGAATTTGTACTTTCTTGCATACCTTATAATTTAGCTCTAATTTTTAGGATTAATGTGTTCCTTCATTTTCTTTTCTGTGCTCAGTCAACTGTTGTTTCACAAATTCTTGTTTTGTACCCACTTCTATTTTGCATTTGTGAGTTTCTGTTTTGTGTATTTTTTACATATCATTGATACTATTTGATTTATGTTGAAGTGTTGCGCTGTAGTTTTCTCTGCCTTGAAGTTGGGTCTTGAATATTTTCATCAGCTGAAGAATTTTGATTCTCATTTTCTTTTCTTTAAAAAGTAATTTTGGATGTTCGTTTTCAAGACTGCTGGATTTTCTGTTCATTTTCAAGACTGTTGGATTTTCTTGGGCCAGGTATTTCTACAAATGAGGTTGAAGGATTTGAGTAGTTTACTAGGTTTCTTAGCTCAAGAGTGCCCTCTTCAGTTGGTACAGTAAAATGCAATTTCCTTAATGAACAGCATCTTTTTTCTTTTCTCTCTTTTTTTTTTTCTTCTCTGCATGGAGTGGAGAGTGTTAGGGGGAGTTTAACATGTCATCGTTTTTATGAAACTCTTCTTTCTGTAGGATTCTTAATTTCCAACTTTTTCTTCCCTCTTCATCACCAAATTTCCAAGAGATACCTTTTCTTTCTTAGTTCCTTTGTTCTCTCCCAGAAGCAGTACCCTCTGAAGACTTAAATGTTTGGGCCCATGCACTTTCAAGCCCCTTCAATTCCCAGTAGCAAGTGCTGTAATGCAGTATGGCTATTCTTAGTATTTCTCCACTTAGTGTGAGACTCTCTGGGATCCGACTGCATTATATTTTTCTCAAATAATTCCTGTTTTTCTCTTCCTTCTACCTGAGCTTAATAGGTGGGACTATGATTTCCCCTCTTAAATAAAATGAGAGTTTCTATTAAATTTTCTAGTATGTAGTAGATATGAGTTGTAATTTTATTTGCTGTCCTTGTTGAGCTGTATGTATGTGTGTGTGTGTGTATATATGTATGTATTTATTTATTTATGAATGACAGGGTCTTGCTCTGCTGCCCAGGCTGGAGTGCAGTAACATGATCTTGGCTCACTGCAGCCTTGAACTACTGGGCACAAGCAATACTCCTGTCTCAGCCTCCCAAAGTGCTGGGATTATAGGCGTGAGCCACCATGTCCAGCCTGTATGGTTTTTTGAAGAAGTGTAGAAAGATTCAGATCTAGGCATCGGTCATTATCTTCTAAGAATCCTTACTATCCAGCCTCAACTTATAAATGCAATATCTATAAATTTTTAGGTAAGACTTTCATGTGTATCCTAAATAATTCACCTCTTTTAAATTATCTTTATACTGAGGAAACATACCAAAGTTTTTTTTTTCTAACAAAGATAAAATATAAAAGATGGTTCACCCAGGTCTCTAAGCAATTTTAGTCTGCCTCCCTTCTCCTTGACCCTGTTGGACTAATAGAAGGCTTTCATATTGTGGTGGGTGTATATGATCAATGTATCCAGAATAGTCAGGATGTCATGGTGTTCAATATGTCCAGAGTAGCCTGTCTGAGATGGTCAGTGCCCCCAGGATGGTTGACATAGTCAGTGGATCTGGAGGGGTCAGTGTAAGTGAGCCACTACTTTGAAGAGAGTGGCTGGTCTGTCCTGACTGATCTAGTTATGGACTATTCATTTTTGTATTTCTGATTCCTCTTTGTCAGGAAATGGCATCCCTCTCTCAGGTTATATGGCACTAGATTGGCAGGGATGCAAAGTGTCAACTACTAATGGGGTATGAGATATAATTTCTTCATGGGAGGCCTTCTAGGCTTGTTAAATGGACTGACCCCAGGATCCTGGCAGGAGAAAAATTGGCCACAGGAAAGACCCAGCACTGCTCAGCTCCTAGTCACTTTCAAATAGTAGGGGTCCCTGTCCCCAGCTCCTTGTGGTCCTGAGCAAGGCAAAAGGTGCCTTGATTGTGGTCCCTCTGGTAGAGAGAGAGAAAGAGACAGAGAGAGAGAGAGAGGGAGAGAATCACTGGATATACATACACATATTCACTGGCTGAAATGAATATGGGAAAACATCACATCACTTGAATTATGGAGCAAGCAGGGGAGAAACTCAAGTGATTTAAATGGGTAGTGCGCTCTCTTATAAAAACAGAATTCTCGGTAACTGCATTTTGTTGTTGTTAAGGCTGGAAAGCCCTCCCCTAATTTTTTAAAATTAAAACTGCAAATATTTAAAAATAAAACTTCACATGCAACACAAATTTTTGGCTTCTTTTGACAAATTGAATGATGGTGGCAGCATTGAGCCACCATCCCTAAGATGGTAACGACTGTCCAGAACTGAGTAATGGCTCCCCTCTGATAGGGCAGTGTCCTCCAGTCCTCACAGCCCCGCCACTCACTGCCTCACATTCACCACTATTTCACTCATTTTTGTTCCCTAGAGTTATTTAAGTTTTTCTCTTCTGCTATTATCCAACCATCCTTTTTTGTTGAACTCTGCTACCACATCTTAGTTCAGACCATGGTACAGTTACAACGTTATCATGCAAATCTGATGGTGTCATTTTCTGGTAATATACTGCCTACCACCAACCAAATGAAGGCCAGGCCCTTCCCAGTAGAATTCAATCTTATCATTATCTCCCCAGTCCTGCCTCACACTGCTGTGGCCTCCACCTGCCATGCATGCTCAGACGTTCTTGTGCCTACCATTTCCTCTGCTTGGGTTCCCTTTTGCAGGCATCACTCAGCTCAAATATTAGCTCTGCCATGGGCTCTACTTGGCCAGCCAAGAGAGTTACTACTTCTGTTGTTTCCTTTATAGTGCAGTGATCAACTCCAACAGTCATGTATAGAGTAATCTAATAATATGTCCATCTCCTCCAGTACATTGTGAAGAAGTCTCGGGCAAAAACTGGGTCTGATTCATCTTTGCATCCCGAGAGAGTAAAAATGCATAATAAAAGAATCAAAGTTATAACTGGATGACAAGATATATTAGTTAACTTAGGCCCGGTTTTATCAGTCAGCTTGGGCTAAGTTATGCTGTGAAAATAAACTCTATCCAAATCTCAGTGGCTTATAAAGCAAAGGTTTATTTTTAATGCACACTACTCATCTATGATGGATTGGCTACATCTCTGGTCCACGTCTTCACTTTAGGATCCAGGTTGAAAGAGCTCTGTGAGGTCGCCAGCCTCACTGCAAAGGAAAAGAGAATGGTGACCATGCCCTAGCTCCTAAAACTTGTGCTCAGAAGTGGCACACGTCATTTCTGCCCACACTTCACTGGTCAAAGCAAACCATAGGTCCAAGCATGAAGCCAATGGGGCCAAGGTGTAAAATCCTCCCAAAAGAAGGGAAAGTGGCCAGGCACAGTGGCTCACTCCTGTAATCCCAGCACTTTGGGAGGCCAAGGTGCAAGGACTACTTGAGCCCAGGAGTTTGAGACCAGCCTGGGCAACATAGTGAGATCCTGTCTCTACAAAAAAAAAAAAAATCAGAAAAAAAAATTAGCCCATTGTGGCATGCACCTGTAGTCTCAGCTACTAACGAGGCTGAGGCAGGAGGATCACATGAACCCAGGAGGTTGAGGCTGCACAGTGAGCCATGATTGCATCACTGCACTCCAGCCTGGGTGACAAAGCAAGACCCTGTCTCAAATTAAAAAAAAAAAAAAAAAGGAGGGGACTGGTTGGATGTCATTAAATTTAATACAATCTACCACATTGCCATCCTCTTCAGTTCCCCTTTCCTCTGCCTTTTCAGCGGCATGGACAAGCCTTTAGAACATGTTTCTCAGGCTCCTTTGTCAGCTGGCTTCTGGCTGGGTTCAGCTAAGGGTAGCTGCCCCAGAGATAGGAGAGTGTGAGGCTGGGAAATGCCAGAGTATTTTTCCCCATCCCTCACTATCTCAGGGAGCTTCTCCTACAGCAGCTCTATTTTCTTTGTGGTTCTAGCTCCCATGTGATAGACCTGCTATAGTTTCTGCTTCTGCTGAGTAATCCCAGATGCTACAACCTTAAGAGTCGTATAATCTGATCTAGTTTCCTAATGTGTAAAACAGGGAGAGAATCTGCTCACATTATCTGTTTCAAGAAAAAGAAAAATCCCTGGTTGTCTAGTGGTTAGGGAAAAAAAAACAAAGAATGTACATTAAAATTGTAAACAATAAAGTGCTGGACAAATAAGGAATTTAAGGGTGTACGAATAAGGCAATATGGTGTAGCAGAAAAGAAAACAGGACTGGGGATAATAATTCTTGGTTCAAGATCTTGCTTTTCTGCAAATTGGAGACAACATTGTTGGTAATGTAGTGGTTGCAGAGAGGCATCAATGAAAGTATTTGTGAAACTTTATATTATCAAGTATAAAACGCTAAACAAACATTAAATGAATTCGCTAGTTATAAGCAGAAAAAAAACTTTATTTCTATCAAATTGAAAAGTATGAACCTTCAAGCAAGATAATCAACATAATCAATAATACAATTAACAGTTAGGATAGCATATACAGATCAGACTGGAGGCTTAGATACTTTGAAGCACATACACCAAAATTAAGAGGGCCAGCAACTGTCCCACCGAGGAAAAGCACTCTGACTCATCATAAACACACGACTTCTGGGAAACTTGAGCTGACATTTCACAGGACAGTAAACCAAAGAGACAGGTCGTCACTGGGTTCTAGAACTGGTCTAAGCTTGAGAGGGATCACAGTGAAATGCCATTGTAACTCAACAATTTCCCCAGAGATCTGTTCATCTCGAAAACAGGAATATATAAAAATCAGTAGTACAAATTCTCATAAAACTAGAAAAGCCCTCTAAGCCCTAATATCCTTGGAGCTTACATAAAGACTGAGTTTTCATTTTTCTTGCCTTTAGTCTTCTCTAAATTAAATACAAAATAGTTTGTTATTTGGGACATTTCTGACTATATAGCCAAAGCTTTAAAATGAAGACAAGAATAATTTTATAAAATGAATTAGACACATAGCAACCCTAGGGGGAATCTTCAAGGTGGTCTGCTCCTTTGAAAAGCTTTAAACAGGAAAGCTTTTATTTAAAGAATGACACTGTGCTTCTGGGAATAACCTAATTATTACCAGAGGAAGGAATTCATATCTATGCCATACAAGAGCTATCATCCTTTAGAAATGTTTTACTGCGGTGTATCTCTCTCTCTCTCTCTCTCACACACACATACACACACACACACAAAATGATCAAATTGGGGAACTCCCTGAAGCATACAGATAATGGCATTTATTCTGGCAAGAACTGTGCAAATTGTTACAAGAAAGATAAGGGATGGCAAGTATGAACAACTATATTTCAACAGATGCAGGAAGCAGATTTTTTTCACAGTTGAAACATGGCTTCTCAACCTCTGGGGCCTGCACACTTCTCATTTGGAAACCAGATTGGGTCAATTACATGTGGAAAGAAATAACTTACTACCAGACCACATTTCCATATTAAAAGAAGTCTCCATTACCAGGTTATTTTTTTTTAAAGACACCAAATAGACCAGGAGTTACTAAAAATTGAAGGAGACAGTGAGAAAGCAAGTCATACTATGAACAGGACCTCACCTTATGAATTGCCTCTCTAGCAAAATCAACTGCAGAAAGGAAAGACATTGTCTGTTAAATGAAAGGTAATAAACAGAATTCTCAGGTGGACACAAATACCTCCTGAAATCCTGTAACCCAGCAGAGTACAGATGAGACACGCCCTCTGCAGATACAGTGTGCAACTACCAGTGTGACTCTGAGTGCCCGTTTCCTGTCTCTGCACCAAAGCACCAAAAACAGATTCCAGGCTGAAGCAAATAGGTTGTTTTATCTGTTAAAGAGAACGGGGAGCTCAAACTAGGGAAAGGTATAAAAAAGGCCCTTTGAATTTCCTAATCCCTATAGGTACATGAAAACCCATTTAAATAAACAGGATTATTTCCATTTATAATACAAGGAGGCAAGTTTAGATTATTACATAGGTAATTGATGAGGATTAGCCAATGCATGTAATGTGTCTAACATGGAGTAAACAGACAGTACCTAGTGCCTATACCTGAACACATTTGGAAATATGCGGTATTTATTATTTGAGCAAAGACCTCCAGCAGGCTTCAACTCTTTGGACAAAAAGCTAATGTCAAATACTGAACTCAGGTTCCAGTGAACTAAACTTTATAAAAGCACTATTTATGGGTTTGTGCAGGCATCTTTCTAAAGTTATCCGGTCTCAACATCTTAAATAGCAGGAAAAACCACAGTGGCTCCTCGCTCCAAGAATCCTTCCTCACTGATGGCTATCCTTACCTTTCTCCTTCCCTACCAAAGAGACGGGCACAGCTAGGGTAACAATGGAGCTCATCTGAGCTTGGCTGCTGGAGGGCAGCAGGGGGGTGATCCCTGGGGAAGGACAAGACAGGAAGTGAATCTCCCCCGGTTACTGCCTCAACTGTTGCACGACAAGCAGATGGTGGGCAAAGGTTTGGATTTTGCATTCAGAGTCATGTTAATGTGTAATGGAACAGAGAGACAATGGTACAAAAGTCGGGAGTTAACCTGTGTTCAATGCTTCACCATCGCTTGTTTACCTGCCAGCATTTTAAGAAGGATGAGTTTATCATCAAGGCCTTGTTTAGAGTGGGAGTGAGGGGGTGATTTGCTCTCAGGAAGGAAAAGTGAGCAGGATCTGGATAGCTCCAAGGAGCTCAAAAGCCTATGTGTGAGCACCATGGCTGGGGATGGCTCAAGGGTAAAGGCCACTTCAGGGGCACAACCCAATGGACACCGAAAGGATAGGTAAGGAACACGAGCTTGCTTCCTTCATAGATTAGCCTGGGCCCGAGCCCAGCCTACTTTGACAGTCTTTTATTCTATTCATAAAGGTCTTATGCAGGAAAACTAAGACTCATCTAGCAGCTTTCTTTTCTTAAGCAAAGAAAAAGGAATGTCATTAAAAAGGTGAACATCACTTTGGTGAGCTCTGCTATTTTTTTTTTTTTTTTGAGAGAGGGTCTCGCTGTGTCGCCCAGGCTTGGGTGCAGAGGTGCAATCATAGCTCACTGCAGCCTCAAATTCCTAGGATCAAGCAATCCTCTTGCCTCAGTCTCCTGAGTAACTAGGACCATAAGTGTACACCACCATGACTGGCTAATTTTTAATTTTTCTGTAGAGATGGAGTCTTGTGATATTGCCCAGCCTGGTCTTGAACTTTTGGCCTCCGACAATCTTCCCATCATGGCTTCCCAAAGCATTGGGACTACAGACATGGACTAGCTCCATTATTCTTGATGTGAGGCCGTAAGCAGAACCAAGCAGACTCAAGGCCCTTGGTTGCTTGGACACAAGTAGCTATTAATAATATCTAGGAACAAGCTCAGTCTTCTGAGTCAGGAAAACCTGGGCTGGAGTCCTGGCTACACTGGTCACCAGCAGCAGAAGCCTGGGCAAGACGCTTCACATCCCTGGCACCCTTGTCTTCTTTGTTTATCAACGTGAAATCATAGCTGTTTCATAGGATGCTAGAAAGATAAAATGAGATGTTTACAAAGGTCCTAAAACCACACATTTCACTCAGTAGGTTTTCAATAAACAGTACCTATCTTAAGTCTGCGTTAGTGTTGGAGGGTATTAAATATAGCAGCCTTTCCAAGTTCTAAGTAAGAAAGAAGCCTGTTAGGATAATGGAAGCAAACTGAATTAAGAGCTGGGTAGAATGACAGAATGCGAGGTCAGGTTGGCATCTTAGAAACCATCTGAACCACTCTCTTTGCTTAAAGGTGAAGGAACGGTCATGTGTGGCAATAGGAAAAAAAAAACAAAAACAAGAAAAGATGTCCCTTTAATTTTACTTTTGTCATAACATTTTCAAGATAACTTTAATTTTTACAAAATCATTTAAGGGAAAACTAGTGAGTTTGTTGAAGAAAACAAGAAATAGATTGACCACGAAATAAGCATTATGTTTCAAAGACCATGAAAAAGTTATTTGTCTCTTTTTGGTCTCAACTAGCGAGGGAGGTGAGACCAAACTGCTCAACTGCTGGACAATCTCAGCAAACACACCCACTGTTGAGACTTACTGAGTGACTCAGTGTTGGCTAGAATTGTCCATTTAGCTGGAGGGGAAGAGGGAGGGAAGGATGGATGGAGGAGTGAAGTATGGAAGTAGGGATCAGGCCACTTTCCGTACTTCTCCCAAACTCCAAAGGCAATGATCACATTGGAGGGTCAGCTAAACACAAAGGGAAGTGAAGAAAGAAGTTGGAAGATATTCCTGTTTCCAAAAAAGCACAGATTTTCCTCTTTTGAGTATTCTATAGAGTAACTCTCTCTGTTTCCTAGTTTGTAGAAATTTTCTCTATGGCATAACTACTCTAAATTGTGCAATTTTCCTCATATCAGACTTATTTTTCTCTATACCTGGTTCCCTAGCAAACCTGAGCTTTATCTATATATCTGATACGCACCCCATCTCCACAGCTGGCATTCAATTGCAACTCTAAATTCTAAAGTGCTCAGAGTCAATATAATGCACTGACGATTCATAGACCTGACTGGGCATTTTCACTGCATAAATCTAAAAAGTAAACAATCTTATTATGTTTGAGAGGATGGATGGGGAGGAGACTGGTCTATATTTCCACTAAGGTAGCCAAGAAATATTCACATGAAGGGACAATGGGAGAGGAGCTAGCAAGAGTTTGGGCAGTACTTAGAAGGAAGATGCATTCGTTATCATATAGATTACATATGGCAGTGAATTGACAGAGGATTCACTGGGACATCTTCAGAAAGTAAGTAATGTGTTTCAACACCACTAAAGTGTTAAAATAGGCTTCTTTTCTTCTCACCAGTATGAAAAGTTAGACAGGAGTCACTCCCAAGAATAGTAAAGGACACTCGCTGGGGACAGTCATGATGCGTGAAGAAGGGATACATATTTTTAAGGCAGCAGGAATAAATTTCATCATCTTTCCCAGAAGACAGCAAGAATTATTCAAGGTGGCCACCAAGTCTGGAAACCAGGCAAATCTTTTAACAAATGGTTTACTAATATGTTATAATGAATGACAAAATATTAGTATCTAATTCTAGACTTTATGGCCACCCCATAGGATGAATCTTTGGAACAGGAAAAAAAAATAAAGATTTTGTTTTCTCATAATCATAAAGCTGTTATACTCAGTCCAGGTACAGCTAGTACAACATTCTGCTCAACCCCACAGGCTCTATTCCCTTTACCACATATTTATAATATGTTTGGGTCACTCACAGGAGTGAAACACCGTCAGCATCAATAGTTAGCAGCACTTTCAAAATACATTTTATTGTCCTGAATAGAAACCTTAACTATTCGATTAGTCCAGTAATTCCAAATGGTCTTATTACTCCTATACATAAGATATGATCTTACAACATTTATGTAGCTAAATACTTAACTTTCCATGCTTTTTGGGGATTCCCAAAAGACTTTAGGGGGTTCCCAAGACTTTTAGGGTTTTTTTTTCCCACAATAAAAGAAAGGAACAGTGTCAATCCATAGAGTCAGACCAGCAGTTTAATAAGATCCTCTTCATAGCTCAGTTCTCAGTGCATACAGAGATTCAATACAGCCCCATCGCTCTCAGTACTTAGAATCTGAGAGGGATAAGAGCAATAACTATTGTTTAACAGCCTAAGAGTGAAAACAGATGTCCAAAAAAAAAAAGAAGCCAAATTCTTTCATCCCAGGATGTTGAAAAGGAGAGACTCTATGGAGTGTGGATGTAGAAAAGGAGTTATTCCTACTGGAAAAAAATGAACTGTGGACACAGTCACTCCAGAGAAACAACCACTGTGAGTAAGTAGCTTCAATTTCACTGTTACCAGGAGGGCACACACCAGAAAGCCTGGGACAAAGCCTGGGCTAGAGCCCTCAGGATTCATTCTCAGGCTTCCTGGTGCTGTGGTTCAACAGCCTTTGTGGGGATGGGGAGACCCAGAGATTATCACCATCACGTGTAAAAAATATTACCACAGCAACAGCTGTCAAAAACCAGCTGGAGCTGAAGTTACACACCATTTGAAATCCACACTGCACTTGCTTTCTTGTGATGGGCTTGAGACATGTGCAGAGACACCTTAAACATGTGTAGGTGACCACCCTTTTGAAAGGCAGAGGAGGGCCTCTTCGTGAACTCTTTCTACTCATTTGTTTTCCTATCAGTTCACCATTTCAACTAGAAAAGATGCTGCAAGCTACCTCAGCTAGCTTCTAATTTGGACACAGCACCGATACTACACACACTATTGAATGAATGACCACATCTTCCTGGTTCTTCCATTGGGCAGGGTCAATATGCTTCTTTGGACTGAATAGGTGTGATCTTGTTCGAGAAAAGTGTGTAAACGTAGGGCCAGATTTTGTTCGTCTCCGTTCCGGAAAATTGGTGGAGCACTCCTCGGCTCCTGAAATACAAAGTCCAACATACAATGGCTTTTTAAGTTTCTTTTCCACATATTAGTGCAGAAGATCCTAGATATAAAACAAGCATGATCTCATGGTCTATATCATATACCACACTAAGTGCTAAAAGAGCCCCTTTCAAAGGTATCAACATCTCCGCTGGGTGTACCTAAATGTCATAGCTTTTGCAATTCTGGTATGCTTGTCATGATGCCACCTTTTTTCTCCCCTTTAAAACATATCAAAGAATAGCATTATAGGGGCCATTCCAAACGTGCCCCAATATATAATTTTCAAAAGGGAACCACTGAAAAGCTTTACTAAAACCTTTATTACTTAATCAATCATGGAACACATAATTGATGTATCATAATAATATGATCATAAAACTCTGATCTTAAGGTTTGCTAAATTTTGGGGGGACTACAAGGCCAGAAAGTGATTGTGACAGAGTATAAACTGCTGTTTTGAATGCACTCAGTATAAAGTTTTGTTTGACTTGCATGTTATTTAAAAAATTTAAATATGTTACCAATATGAAAACTGAGATTCCCCCTCACACACACACACAGAAAACCAGATTTCTGCTATTCCTGAAAAATGGGAATCATTGGCCTGTGTGCCCTAGAATGATAACTGGCTGGAGCAGCCCAAGACCTGTCCAGTTCAACTGTCACTCAACTGTCTAGCTTGACACATCCCCCACCATGTTTGAGACTCATTTCCAATACCTGCCCTAGCCCCTGCAGCCATCTGAATTTTTAACTCTGGTTTATGGTTTTAGCCTTTTTTTGTTAAACTCCTTACAGACACTTCAAGAAGGGACACACCAAAAGTCTCTTCTAATCTTCTATCCAAACCAGATATTTGTATGTGGGAGTATCAACATATGTGGGACCACTATCTCAGTCACTTAAATTTTTAAGAAAATGAAAATAAATCTCAATGTTGTTTTACATCCAGAACAGACAGAGATGATCAGGTTTGGGTCCTCATGTTCTAACAGTTTCAGGATAAAAGTATTGAACCTTATCTTTCACGTACAGCTCCAGCATTTCATCTGACTTCTGGGAAGGTTTTGGATCACTAGTGTTTATCTGTCTTAAAGAAACACTACTCTGCCTCAGCCCCGTGTTCTTCCCAGCAGGCTCCACACCTTTCCAGTCTGTCCTTTGTCATGAAAATATTGAAGCACACTCACTTGTATAATTCAATGACTGGCTTTGCCACATCTTTGTACTGTCTTAGCCTGGCAGCAACTGCTTCGGGTTTATCATCCTCCTGCTGGACTAATGGTTCACCAGTGACGTCATCAATACCCTACAAATACCAAATAAACCAATTAATATAGACAACAGTTGGGCCATTTCATAGGTTAAAAACTTTTCTGTGCAAAACCATGTATTCACCTTTAACTCCTACCACATGATGAATTAGGCCTTGGTGACAGTGGTAATTTTAAGAGTAGTAGAAAAAGAAATAGCACACTTAACAGTATGTTAACCTTATTTCCTGGGAGCTGACATTAAATCTTTATTAACAGTTCAGATCTTTTCAAACATGTTCCAGTGCTGTTGATAAATGGTACTTTCCATTCAGCCTAAAATTCCATGCAACCTCTCCCAACAACAAACCTTGTTATCTTGGTTCTCTAAATATCCCTAAAACTACCTTGTCTTCTAAAATAAAGCCTGAGTTCTTAATGTGGAAAACAAAATCTCAAAAAAACAACTTGGCTTAACTTAGGAAAAATACTAATCTAGGAGAATACAGTTCAGTACCATCTCTGCCAGCTTTCCAATTCTATCCTGGAGCTTCTATGAAATTTCTCTTATTCAGGTTATTTTACTAGATCAAATAATGACATACATTGTAGGAACATACAGAAGGGAAAAAAAACTGAAGTGACTGTGTCGTCACCTAAATTATATTACTCAAAAGGGAAGCTGGTGTTGGATTTGTTAAATCCTTTATTTTAGCTTTTCTTATGTGTTGCTTCTTTCTCAATGTAAAACAATAAATATACCTTAACTGCTAGTTCTGATTAATACAGGTTTTATTTTATTTATTTATTTATTTTAAGACGGAGTCTCACTTTGTTGCCCAGGCTGGAGTGCAATGGCTCGATCTCGGCTCACTGCAACCTCCGCCTCCCGGGTTCAAGTGATTCTCCTGCCTCAGACGAACAGGTGGGATTACAGGTGCCTGCCACCATGCCCAGCTAATTTTTGTATTTTTAGTAGAGATGGTGTTTCACCATGTTGGTCAGGCTGGTCTCGAACTCCTGACCTGAGGTGATCCACCCGCCTCGGCCTCTCAAAGTGCTGGTATTACAGGCATAAGCCACTGCGCCTGGCTGGTTTTATGTATTTGATTTGAAAATTTATATGATTTTCTGCAGTATGTTTGTCTAATTATTTTGCTAGCTTTCTATTCTCTCCCAAAAATCTCATGAAGGACATTATAATAAAGTTATAGCTGATATCATATATAGGGTTAAATATTGAATACACTTACTATAAGTTTGGGGAAAAAGGCAACAACCCCCCACTCTCATCATATGTAATATTTATCAGTTGGTTGGGGCGCAGTGGCTCACGCCTATAATCTCAGCACTTTGGGAGGCCAAGGCGGGAGGATCACTTAAGGTCAGGAGTATGAGACCAGCCTGGCCAACATGGCAAAACCCTGTCTCTACTAAAAATACAAAAATTAGTCGGATGTGGTGGCGGGTACCTGTATTCTCAACTACTCGAGAGTCTAAGGCAGGAGAATCACTTGAACCCAGGGGCGGAGGTTGCAGTGAAATCATGTCACTGCACTCCAGCCTGGGTGACAGAGTGAGACACTGTCTCAAAAAAAATTTTTTAAATAAAAATAATAAAAAATAAAAAATAACATTTATTTTAGTGAAACTCTTAACCACTAAAATTAAGGAAAAGAGAAATAGAAGGCATGAATTAGAATATTTAAAAAACGACATATTTAAAGGTGTATTAAAATAGGAATTATTAAATTACCCATGACAATCAGGGACAAACATTCTGAGAACTGAAAAAATTTAAAAAAACACAAAAAACCTTGATTTTCAACTTGTTTTAATCTCCCCAGGAATCATGCCTCCTTAAAATTGCAAAATGGACACGTTTTGAATTTTGCCTCCCACGTCCATGACTATTACTCATCAGGGGAGATAGTCACAAGAAATAAACCTGTCAAAAGGTAGGCCAGAACAGAACTGAGAGGCACAGGCAACTCAACTGGATAATCAGAAACTGGCTATAAATTTGAAACGCACTAAATTCCATTACAGCTCAGGGCCTCGGGTATATGACTTATTCTTATGATTTATGAGTGAGCCATGTAATTATCACATGTGTATTCCGTGGTTGTTAACCCAGCATGATAAGAGAGATGGGGATGGGCGAAGGCTATATATTACCTCTATTGCCACCTTCTTTATTTTACTTACAGCCACAAGGCTCAGAAAGTCATTTCCAGAATTTCAGAGCATCAGCAAATACAACCCTGTTTCCAAAAAGCAGAATGATGCTACAGCAACAGCGTCCCTCCTTCCCAGGGAATCCAGCCACCACTGACATAGGAGTTAAGAAGAAATCACTTAGGCAGATGGTATAAGGGCATGGGAGTCCTCAGTAAGGCTTTTCTCTTTAATGAAAAGCAGCCCCAAATCATTTTCTAACAAAGAGCAGCCTGTAAAGTCAAGCTGCAGACATAGACAAGCAAGCTGGGAGCTTGCACGGGGGAATGCTGGCTGGAACTAGGGACTAGACATGTTCAAGATGGCGGCTCCATCTTCCCTTCTCTTTGTCAGCCACGTGTACAATAAGAAGCGGGGCAGGGAGAGTTCATTTGTATAATGAGGTTAGGTTGGGGCTACCAGCCTTTCCCCAGCACTATGTAAACGTCATGCCTGATCCAAACAATCTGTGAGCCCTATGTAAATCAGACACCATCTCTTCACCCTGGACTATAAAATCCAGGGCATCCACCACCAGCTGGTCTTTTCCACTTGGACCCCCCTCTATCTCTATAGAGAGGGCTGTTTCTCTTTCTCTTCTCTTCTGCCTATTAAACCTCCGCTCCTAAACTCCTTGCATCCGTGTCCTAAATTTTCCTGGCATGAGATGACGAACCCCAGGGTATATATCCCAGACAACATAGCCACTTCCCCACAGCTGGTAGAGTTGGTCTAGGTTAGCACTTTCACTATGGTCTTCAAAAGCAGCATGGTAATTGCAGATGTTCTTTGAGGGAAACCCAGGCTTTGAAAAGCAACTCAGTGGTAAGGCTTTTCAAATTTTATGAGAATCTCTGCGTCAGCAGGTCTGGACAAATGCAAAATATAAAGCGTCTGTGTTGGACTTCAGTGTTCCCATCTGTATTGTCAGAACTCCTTTTTTACTCCCACCCATTTTTTCCCCCATCATAGCTTCTCGAGACAGATATCAGGAAGGGATCTAATACAAGAATTACAGAATTTTTACGTTTTTTGGAGGTGGGAGGGAGGCCAGGTCTTACTCTGTCGCCCAGGCCGAAGTGCAGTGGCACAATCACAGCTCACTACAGCCTTGACCTCCCAGGCCAACAGGGCCTGCTTTTACGTTTTTAAAAAGAAGACTTCAAAAGGAGTGCTTAGTAAAAAAGCCTCACTGGGACTTTACTGACACAATGGCACCCAGGAGTTGGGAAGCCATTCTTAGCCCCTTGAAGAAATTTTCTATAGTAATTACTGACTCCATCCATACCCAAGTGTAATGTTTCCATAAAGACTAACCTAGTAAGGTATGTATTCCACATTTGAATAACAAGTAATACTATTAACCATCCAAAACTGGAGTTCACTATTATATGATAAAGACAGCTCAATCTGTCTTTATCAGATAGTCTTTATCATAAACCAAATACTCTTTATCAAAAAAACAATAATTCTTTAAGAAAATTTGTTAAAATATCTTTACACATATACCTTTACACATGTCTAAATTTAGGTAACTGTATCAATGTTATACTTTGAACTTTTTAAGGGTAATCTTTTTATTAATTTAGCCTGCCCTAGTCACTTAACTACCCACTCTGCACATCAACTATGATTACTTTCCCTCATCCAGTTCCAGCCCAGGATACAGCCCTCATGACTTTCTCCCTGATCTTATAAAGCTAGAGGTCACACACTCACACACACAAACAGATATACATAAAGAGGTGTAGTCCCTGTTTTACAAAAATGGGATCATTCTGCTGTTTGCACTTCTCATTGAAAAATACTTTCAGGGCCATGTGCAGTGGCTCATACCTGTCATCCCAGTACTTTGGGAGGCCGAGGCAGGTGGATCACTTGAGGTCAGGGGTTCGAGACCAGCCTGGCTAGCATAGTGAAACCCTGTCTTTACTAAAAATACAGAAACTAGCCAGGCATGGTGGCACATGCCTGTAACCCCAGCTACTCAGGAGGCTGAGGCAGAAAAATCACTTGAACCCGGGAGGCGGAGGTTGCAGTGAGCTGAAATCATGCCACTGCACTCCAGCCTGGGTGATGGAGCGAGACTCCATCTCAAAAAAGAAAAGAAAAAAGAAAAACACTTTCAGAAGATTTCTCCATGTCAAAAAACTATAATGCTCACCTGGTAGAATGGCTGAAATCTAAAACACTTACCACACTAAATGCTGGTGATGATACGGAGAAATAGAAACATTTATTGCTGGTGAAAATGCAAAATCAAATAACCAGTTTGGAAGACAATTTGCCAGTTACTCACAAAGCTAAAATATACACTTACAATCCAGCAATTACACTCCTTGGTCTTTACCCAAAATAGTTGAAAACTTACATTTTGCAGAAAACTCTGCACGTGAATATTTGGAGCAGCTTTATTCATAAATGCCAAGACATGGAAACAAGATGTTCTTCAAAACGAATAAACTGTGGTATATCCATACAATGGAACATTATTCACTTACAAAAATAAATGAGCTACCAAGCCTCCAAAAACACAGAATGTGTAGTGCATATCACTAAGTGAAAGGAGCCAAGTCTGACAAGCAGACATACTATATGATTCCAACAATATGACATTCTATAGAAGGCAAAACTACAAGGACAGTAAAAAGATCTGTAGTTTTCAGAAGTTTGGGGAAAATCAGGGAGGAATTAATAGGTAGAGCACAGGAAATATTATAAGACCATGAAACTATTCTGTATAATGCAGTAATGATGGAAAAATGTCATGTCATTGTGCATTTGTCAAAATCCATAGACTATAAAACAGAAAATGAAAATGTCAATGCAAACTATAAATTTTAGTTAATAACTTTTCTATATTAGTTTATTAACTGTAACAAATGTACCACACTAATGCAAAATGCTAATAATGGAGAAGCTAGGGTGAGGGAGGGGATTTTCCATTTAATTTTTATGTAAACCTAAAGCTTATCTAAAAATCAAGTATATTAATTTTAAGTAGTGCTAATTCATTCTTTTTACTGACTATATTATATTCCAAGATGGTGTAAATATTCTCCAATGTATTTAACCATTCCACTACAGATGAACATTCATTTATTTTTTTGAGATTTTTTTGGTTTTGTTTTTTGCACACTACAGCAACACTGAAACAAGTATCAACATATACATGACCTAACCTGCTAATGCTTCCATTTCCACAGCTATTCTCTTAAAAGTAGCCTGAATTAAATATTTACTTAAAATTCTCAATGTACATTGTTATGTTGCTTTAAAAAGAGGCAAGTAATACTTTAGCTAACAAAAAAAGGGAGTATTATTTTCCCCAGATCCCACCAGGAATAGACTTTTAGTTTTTTAAAATAAAATAAATATATAATTATATACATTGTATACATATATTTATCAGTAATAAATATAAAATTAAAATTTTTATATTTTGATTTTGCCAGTCCAATGGATCCAAAGTGATATCCTATTTAAATACTTAAATGTCCCTTCTCTGACAACTACATTTGAACATTTAAAAAGTGTTTTTTGGTCATGTAGACTTGTTCTTTTTTGAATGGTCTACTCATATCGTTTTCTCCACTCTTCAATGGAAATTGTTTGTCTTTTTCTTGTCAGATTGTGAAAGCACTTTGTATATTCTTACATGTACATGAGGTGGATTGAAGTCCAGGTTATATACCCTTCCACTAGGAGGGTGAATCCAACGGCGGCTGAGACGATCTTTAAGTGTTTCAAATGGAATATTCAAACTGATCACTAGATCCACTTCACAGATTTTGTCCAGGGCTTCGGCTTGTCCTAATGTCCTAGGAAAACCTAAATGCCAAAAACAAAACAAATCAAATGCAAGATATTGCCCAATTCGAGTTAGTTCTTGAAACATTTTCAATGACAGAATTAAATCTGCATACACCATTCTAAAAGGAGCTTTACACTATCTGGGTGATGGGATCATTTGCATCCCAAACCTTAGCACCGCATAATAAACCCATGTCACAAACCTGCACATGTATCCTCTGAATCTAAAAGTTGAAATTATTTTTTAAAAAAGAGCTTTAACCAAGAATATCTATCTCCATAAATGTAATATTAAAATAAAATATGCTATTCTATAACCTAGCTTCTGCATTTGGAAGACTCAAAGATTAAGGAATCACATGATAAAAATTTAAAATCTGCTAAACTAAAAATCACTAAACCAGTCCTGGCTCTAGTCCTTTCTCTGCTCTTAACTACCTGTTTGACCTTGGGGAAGTTACATCACCTCCATTTCCACTTCTGCTAAAGAAGTGAAGGGAAAGCATTATATCTTACATCCTTTTAACACTAGCCGTTTATGAGTAGGTTCTTAGGTTAGCAAAAATAACTATATGCATTTATTTTAGAGTCTAAATCAATTAAAGTATGATCCTCCATCCACACCTTCACCTGAGTCTGCACTTTAACCAAGGTAGGCAATCTGATTAACAGCATGGTGACTATCATAAATACTGTATCGTACACTTGAAATGTGCTCAGAGTTGATTTTCAGGATTCTCGCCACACACATAAGAAATCATACCTATGTGAGGTGATGGATATGTTAATTATTAAACCTGACTGTGGTAATCATTTCACACTGTATATATCAAAGCATCACACTGTACACCTTAAATATATACACTTACTTGTCAAGTATACCGCGATAAAGCTGGAAGAAATTTTAAATTGTTTTAAATCTATTTAAAGATTTTAAAAGGAACTAGAGTTTTTAAATCTATTGGGATAATGCAAAACTTATTCTTCTTACTTTTCTAAATGTGTGGAAATAACAAAATTAAAATTCGGGCTCATGGGCATCTCTTCCTTTTCTGATTTAAGTATAAGCTCTGGATGACCTCAGGAGTTAGGTCATATGACCCCAAATTACACTTTTCTTCAGAGATTGACCTGTTTAAATGTAACTCCAGGTTTGGCTCTGGTGGGGCTACATAGTGGTAACTTTTTCCTAAATAAATCACTCCAGTTTATCTGCTCTGACAAAAATCTTGCTGGATCTAATTCACTTTTTAAAAAATGTCTTTATATCCTAGTTAAAGAACCAGGTGGATGAAGAGCTGGAAGTATAATAAAAGATGCAACATCCAGAAGAGAAACTTTAAATCCATTCAGATAAGGATACCAGCCCATCTCTACCCTTTCAAAATTGGAAGTATCAAGATGACAACTTAAAAATGGGTATTCATGGCCCTGTAGCACTTACAATTCAAAGAATTCCTTTCCTTACTGCAGGAAGTTGGTGGCTCAAACATGAATGTGCAGCACTACATTGAAACCCCTAAGTCTGTGTGAATGCCAAGCTGATTTCTGAGTGCTCACTGAGTTGAACGTGACAAAATCCACCCACGCTACTGCTTCAGATACCTATTGCTTGCAAACTCTCCAATGCTCCCTCCAAAGCCTTCCTTACTGCCTGTGAGCCATCCACATGAAGTCCCCTCTCAATGACTGTCAGGTTCTGCCTTTCCCTGGACAACCCACTCTTCACTAAAATGTCAAGATGACAATTGGAATAAAAAGTTACCTGCAAGGCCAGGCACAGTCACTCACGCCTGTAATCTCAACACTTTAGGAGGCCGAGGCCGAGGCTGAGGCAGTGGGATCAAGTAAGACAGTGAGCTCCTGTCTCAAAAAAAAAAAAGAAGAAGAAAAGAAAGAAAAGGAGGGCAGAGAGACAGACAGAAAGAGAAAGAAAGAAAAAAGAAGAAAGGTACCTACAACCCAAACAACCTCAAGATCATCTATAAACTCTTTCCCCGCAAACCTCTGCCACATCAATGAAAAGCATTTTCTAAAGCAGTGGCTTCCAAAGTTATCTTCATTGAAATACAGAAAGAAAATATTTGAACTCTGGGGAAAGGGGAGGCAGGGAGGGCTTGGCTCATTCTTTTAAAAGAATGTCGTATTAGTGGTCGGGCATGATGGCTCATGCCTGTAATCCCAGCACTTTGGGAAGCCCAGGCCAGTGGATCACTTGAGGCCAGGAGTTCGAGACCAGCCTGGCAAAACTCCATGTCTACTAAAAATACAAAAATTAGCTGGGCCTGGTGGCGCATGCCTGTAATCCCAGCCACTAGGGAGGCTGAGGTACGAGAATTGCTTGAACCTGGGAGGCAGAGGTTACAGTGAGCTGAGACTGTACCACCGCACTCCAGCCTGGGTGACAGAGTAAGACTGTCTAAAAAAAAAAAAAGTATCGCAATCACATTAGTGAAATTGCATGGGTAAATAAATAATTTATACATAATTATCCATATAATGAAGATGTAAATTCAACCTTCTCACTGATAAATGTAAACAAAGAATTTTAGAGATCCCTCTTCTAAAGACCTGAAATCTTAGCCACAGTCTCTGCCTTGTTGTTCTAGCATCACTAACTGTGACCTTGACAAGAAAACAGTCTTCATATCCTTCGGATAGAGGTTGAGAGCTGGGAGCGGGGGAAGCACTAGAAAAGAAAAGAACAGGAAGCTCTAAAAGATAACATAACATTAGTTCCTCCAACAAATAAAAGCTCAAATCTTATTGGCTAGTTTCTTTGTCTAATGAGGGTAACAAGCCAGTCTGCTCAGCTGAGCTCTAGAGCCCTCTGGAGGAGTAAAATGCAAAGTGTACAAAATAGGCTGAACTCAACAAGACAAATTTCAAAAACATGTTGGACAGCACCTGCTACCTACTGGACTCTCACATTCAGACCTGCTAATGACCACAGATGATAATTAATTCCAGTGGTTTAGACTACAAGCAACAGGTAACTGAAGCTGGTTTAGAAGGAACAACTATAGAAATAAACCATTCCACAACTTCAAGGGTTCTCCATTTGATGAGCACATCAAAATCACCAAGGAAGACTCAAAAGAAAAAATCAGGGTCGGACGTGGTGGCTCACGCCTGTAATCCCAGCACTTTGGGAGGCTGAGGCGGGTGGATGACCTGAGATCAAGAGATCAAGACCATCCTGGCCAACTTGGTGAAACCCCATCTCTACTAAAATTATAAAAATTAGCCGGGCATGGTGGCAGGCGCCTGTAATCCCAGCTAATCAGGAGGCTAAGGCAGGAGAATCAATGAAACCCGGGAGGCGGAGGTTGCAGTCAGCCAAGATCGTGCCACTGCACTCCAGCCTGGTGACAGAGCAAGACTCCGCCTCAAACAAAAAAAAAAAAGAAAGAAAGAAAGAAAAGAAAAGAAAAAAAATCAATGATGATGGATGCTCAGATCCTGTCCCAGACTTCCTAGAGTAGAACATCTAGGAGTGAGAGCAGGACTTGGGTATTTTCTAATATTTACCCCGATTCATGACGAACCACCAAACTTCTCAGTGACAGCAACAGTGCAAGTATGATACTAAACACTCATCTGCCCCATTTTTCTGTCAGGCTTAACTCTACTTCTAAGCAGGTAACAAACCACTTTAAAGAACAAGTCGCCTCTATCTCACTTCATCAGGAGTGAGCTGGGAAGGAAAGTCCCAAACACATGCAAATCTTTCCAGATTTACGAAGTCCCTAACTTAGCCACCTGTTTGTGACATTCTTCTCCAGAGGCGCTCATGTACTTGTCCAGTATCTTACCTCTAAGGAAAGTGGTGGCAGGGGAGGCAAGCATGGTATATTAGTAAGAACAATGAACCAGACATAAGTCAAAGATCTGGGTGCCACTCACTATTTCAAAAGTGAGGAGAAACAGCCTTAAGGTAGACACACTCAGGACTCAATAACACATTAGGTATAAGCACACGCTGTGGAAACAGACACACCTGGATTTAATCCCTAGATTTATCTCTACCTGGAATCAGACACACCTGGATTTAATCCCAGGACTTTACCTAGCCATAACTGTGAGAACTTTGGCAAGTTTCATATACTCTCGGATCCTTAGTTTCATCAGATGTGAAACAAGGGGCTGGGCACAGTGGCTCACGCCTGTAATCCTAGCACTCTGGGAGGCCAAGACGGGTGGATCACTTGAGGTCAGGAGTTCAAGACCAGCCTGGCCAACATGGCAAAACCCCATCTCTACTAAAAATACAAAAATAAGTCAGGCATGGTGGCCCACGCCTGTAATCCCAGCTACTCAGGAGGCTGAGGCAGGAGAATCAGTTGAACCCGGGAGGTGGAGGTTGTAGTGAGCCGAGATCGTGCCACTACACTCCAGCCTGGGCAACAGAGAGGGACTCCATCTCAAAACAAACAAACAACAACAAAACAACAACAACAAAGACGAGGGCACATTATTTTGCTAGGGCTGCCACAGACTGGGTGGCTTAAACAATCCTGGAGGCTGTAAGTCCAAGACCAAGGTATCAGCAGGGTTTGTTCCTTCAGAGGCCTCTAATTGATTCACAGATGGCTGTCTCTCCTGCTGCCTCCACATGGTCTTCACTCCATGTGTCCAAATGTCCTTTTCTTATAAAGACACCAGTCAGATTGGATTGGGGCCCACCCTAATGACCTCATTTGAAGTTAATCACCTCTTTACAGACCTTCTCTCTAAACATAGTCACAATTTGAGGTACTGGGGGGGGGCAGTTAGGGCTTCAACACAGGAATTCGGGGTCAGAGGACACACCCACAACTCAGCCCATGACAAAGGGTAATGCCTACTGCACAGGGCAGTTTGAGGATTAAAAGTGACAATCCCTGTCAAATGTGTAAGATGCAAAGTGCTGGGCACATGGAGAGTGTGCTGATTAATAAACGGTCGCTGCTGCTCTTGGTAGAGCTCACCTAAGAGCTCAGCTCATCTCCCAATTCAATAAAAACGCAGCAGCAGGAAAGAAAGGCCCTCATCCACCCACATTTAATTTCCCACATTTAATTCCTTTTCTGGGTTTTTTCTAAGAGCTTGGGGAGTCCCTGGTGCTCTCCGTGGCAGTTACAGCTCAGCACAGGTAGTCATTAGTCACAGGGAGCTCAACCCCAGCACAGCACAGAACCTGGGCACAACACAGCCACTACTTTCATTAGCCTCCTTCCATTGGTTTTCAGTTTGCCCCTTTCATCACCTACCTGACTCTTTAATAGTAAAGCTCCTTAATCTACTTTCCTGATCTGGTTCAATACCTTATCATGGTGAGGTTTCATTTGGGTTACAGATGGATAAATTCAACACAAAGACTCACTCTTAAGCTGTTGATAGTACAAATGTACCTTGAGGCAGCAACATGGCATAACTTCCAAGGAACTAGTGCATGTGCAGGCTGTGTTAACTGTAACTAAGGATCCAAATCAAGAAAGGTGGCAGCTTTGTGGTATTTTCCGTAGTGAGTGCCCTTTTCTAGAAGCATTCACAAAGACAAGACACCTATGCCTTGGAAGGAGCTGGACTACATGGCTTCCAAATCTGCAACTCAGCAAACATAGCCTTTATGCTTCACATATACTAAACTGTTCACAAAGCATTTCTATAAATTTACTTATCTCTTACTCTTCTCATTAACCCTATGAGGTGGACAGAGAAGTTATTAGCCTCAGTTTAATTAAGCTTGGATTCAGGGAAAGCCAACAGCACAATGCATATGACATCAGGTCCTTAGATTTCTGCTAAAGTGCTCTCTCTTTCTATGCAACGATGCTGCTATATCAGGCATATAAAAAGTAATTGTTAAAAAAGAATCCTCCAGCCTGGGCAACATAGTGAGTCCTCATCTCTACAAAAAGTACAAAAATTAGGTGGGCATGGTGGTGCCCATCTGTAGTCCCAGCTACTTGGGAGGCTGAGGTAGAAGGATTGCTTAAGCCCAGCAGGTTGAGGCTGCAGTGAGCTGTGATTGTGCCACTGCACTACAGCCTAGGTGACAGACCAAGATCCTGTCTCAAAAAAAATAAAATAAAATAAAATAAAATAAAAAGTTGGAAAATAAAATAATAAAAAGTTGGAAGGGGGGAGCACAGTGGCTCATCCCAGCACTTTGGGAGGCTAAGGTGGGAAGATCACTTGAGCCCAGGAGGCAGAGGTTGCAGTGCACTGAGATCGTGCCACTGCATTCCAGCCTGGGAGACACAGGGAAACCCTGTCTCAAAAAAAAAAAAAAGAATCTGAAAATGTTACCCTATCTTTCTTCTACCTACCTAAAAAGCAGAGCATCATGGTGGCATCCTTATATCACAGTTACCATTTGTAGAGCATCCCTTATGTGCCAGATATATTACATGCAGAGGAAAAGCCAAAATTGTACAAGCTTGCAAAGGCCTACCCATCTGGACCCCTGTCCTGCCACCTCTCTCACCTCATTTCTCTGTCCATGTCTCCGTGCCAACCATACCGGCATCCTTGCAGCTCTCAAGCAGGCAAGGATGTGCCCACCTTGGACATTCACAGTTCATATTCCCTCTGCTTTTGCTCCAGATACCCATGTGTATCCTCAGCTCCTCCAAATCTTGGCTCCAGTGGTGCCTTGTTAAGACTTCTCTAACTGTCCTGTTAAACTGCACCTCTACCACACGCCAACACTCCTATTCACCCTTTATTTTCTTTTTGTTTTCCTTCAGAATATTCATCACCATTTGCCATATATGATTTACCTTATTTTTTAAGTGTTTCTATTCCTACCAGAAGTAAACTAAATTAGAGTAGAACATTTTAAGTTCTTGTTTACTGCTATAACTTTAGTGCTGTAAGCGTGCTTTGCACACAGTAAGTGCCAAATAAAAATATTTGTTGAACGAGTAAATATTATTTCAAAAGTCACAATAATTCTGTAAGGTAGGCCTTATCCCCATTTTAAAACTGTAAAAACCAACGCTGGGAAAAGCGAAGTGACTTGCTCAAGATCACATGATAAGTGACAAATCTAGATTCAAATCAAGTGCTATTTGTCTCTACAATCACACGCCATGTACCACACCATGCTGTCTTCCTCCTGAACAGAAAACTGCAGACTGTGAGAAGCAAATTCTCAGACAGGGAGAAATGCCTGATCCTGATGTCTCTGATAGGCAGCTTACAAAACGACTTGAGAAATCTAAATCTTATATGGCTTCAGGAACCGCCTGATCCAGTGCTACACGCACAGACCAGATTTTCTCCCCACATACACACAACAAATGTTCTGCACCTTGCTTTTTCTCTTTGGAGATTTTTTTCTGCATATTACATATTACTGTCTCATTCTCTTCTGCAGAGACAGGGTCTTGGTTTGTGCCCTAGGCTGGTCTTGAACTCCTGGCCTCAAGCAATCCTGTCGCCTCAGCTTCCCAAAGTGCTGGGAATCACTCTCTTTAATAACTGCAGAGTACAGCATGGTTTGGATAGAGCATAATTTAACCAATCCCCTAATGATGGACATCCAAGTTGTTTCCAGTCATACTGCAATGAGCATCTTTGCACATGACCTGAAACACATGACTAAGGAAAAGCTGATTCACAGTTAGGAATATAGATCCAGAGGCAAGCTGCCTGTGTTTGAGGTCCAGCTAGCCACTTACTTGTGACCCTGGTTACTTAACCTCTCTGTGCCTATGAAAATAATAATACCTAATTCATAAAGTCATTGTGAGAAATAAGCAAATTACTATATGTAAATTCCAGAATAATGGCTGGCTCAGGATAAATTGCATGGCAGGGGGCAGGCAGTACTGGGAAAAAATGAAGGCAATGTGGGACTCGAGGTAAAAAGACAACAGCAGGTTTGAGAAGAAGAAAGATATGAAGGATAAAGATAGATTTGAGCTTTTAGAAAAGGATGAAAGACACACTAGGAGACAGAATAATAATACCACCACCACCATCACCCAACATGAGATTTTCACATAGGAGAAAGTCCTTGGTAACAGAAAAGACAAGAAAGAAAGTAGCATCCTAAGGGGAAATCTAGGTTTTCTTTTATACAGAAAGTGGAGGCTTCTGCAAATAGCATGTGTATGTGGCGAGGAGGGTGGGGGAAACTGTTAAGGAAAAAGGATTCCAGAGGGTACGGTGAGGAGGGGAATCAATAATAAAGAAACCAAAGCGGATATAAAAGAAAGGAGAACAGGAGGATGGCTTACCTTCCTCTCAGAAATGAAAGGCAGAGTTGGAAGTGACTGGCCTCAAAGAGTGCCATTTTCAGGGTAAGTGTAGTGTCCTAGACCCAGCAGTGGTCACAGAGGCCCTGGGGATAGGCTAAGGCTGCCTCCAAAGTTTGGGGTGCTATGTCACAGGTCCTGAAGAGGGGCTCTCTCTCACTCTGGTTAGACATAAGGCAAAGGCCCTACCAAGTGAGTAGTAGTATTTATTCATCTACAAGACTTTTAAAGTATGGATACTCAGCCAAGAAGAATGGCTAACACCTACAGTCTCAGCATTTTGGGAGGACTTCACTTGAGCCCAGGATTTTGAGACCAGCCTGGGCAACAAAGTGAGATCCTGTCTCTACAAAATAATTTAAAATTAGCCAGACATGGTGGTGTATGCCTTTAGTCCCAGCTACTCAGGAGGCTGAGGCAGGAGGATCGCTTGAGTCCAGGAGGCCAAGGCTGCAGTGAGCCATGTTCATGCCATTGCACTCTAGCCTGGGTGACAGAGCAAGACTCTATCTCAAAAAAAAAAAAGAAAGAAAAAAGAAAAACATACTTTTCAGCCACAGATAAACTTTAAGGCTTCAGGGCATACAATATGAAATGGTGTCTTAAATGATGGATTCTATAAGGTAGCATGGGAGCTTCAGCATTCTTTAAATTGACCTACACCCGTGTCTCAAGTTGGGCTAAACAAATCAAAGCAATTCAGGTGTACTTCTCACACCAATCAGCTGCCAAGAACAGAAAGTCAGATAAGGTACAGTCAGACCAGCACATTTTAAAGCATTTTTAGCTGAGGGTCATTATTCAGCCAGTAAGATCCCCTGTGGGCAGGGATCACTGACAAAGTGGAGTAGAATGCACCCTCAAATTTTGTCAACAGGTGGCAGCATTTATAATTTTTCCATTTAGAGAGAATTACAAGTTGAAGTATGCTTTTACATTTACTAAAAGTAACACTCCACGAAAGGCTTTCTAAATAACTGACTAGTGTTATTCTAGGTTCCTTAATTAGCCTATTCCAAATGTGAATATATTCCATTAATTGTCGAAGAAGTAGAAATGCCAAGAGCTAACGTAAAATAAAGATCATGTTTAAGCATGGACTGCTTGCTTTCCTCCCTTTAGCTCCTCAGAGGGTCTGTTCCACCGCATGCTTTATCATGCTTCCACACCAGACTCCCTATCCCTCATCCCCTAACCAAGCCTAGAAAAGCTGCTCACTCTTTTCATTCAAACAGCCAATCCAGATTGAAAGCTGAAATTTTATATTTTTAAATTTCTTCCAGAATCTGTCTTGTTATATCACTAATTATGACATCTACAGGTTGTTTTTTTTAAGACCCCCCAAAATATTTACTAAGTGCAATGAGATATCATTAAATTCCTGACTGGTACTGTGTTCCCAGCAGTGCTGGCCACTGGGTCTTGGCACCTGGCTCCTCCCAGCCATGCCAAGAGCCCAAGGAAGGGCAGCTGAAGCAAGAGGTGCCACAGCAACAAGCTGAGGCAGTGGTGGGGAATAGAAAGTAGGACACTTCTGTTTTTCTAATTTGGAGCGCATTCACTCTGCAGGAAGGGTGCAGAGCCAGAGTCCACCACCACGTTCCCAGACAGCAAAGCAAGCCCTCCGCCTGATGGAAATGAAAGGGCAGTTCGGAAGGGCAACTTCCAACATCCGCCTGGGGTTGGCAGCTTGTGAAAAGGCTGTGCGACATCAGCCCCCTTCCTACCTCCATTAAGATCTGGAGCTAACATAGTTGCTTCAGACCGCCTATCTCTTCCCAGTTGTTGAATAAGTAAGAACCAAGTTACAAATGCAAGCCATTGTTCATGACAATCAATCACTGATGATTAGCTTAAAGTTGAAAGCAGGTGGTTGGTTATTCTTCCATAGCCTTCCCCAGCCCAGGAGTTCAAATCATTCACACCACCAACTGGAAGCCTTAGTAGCAAATTAATTACCACCAAAACCTGCTTCATAAAGGCCTTTTCTCTCTCCTATCTTATACTTTCCTTATCTGTTTACACAATGTTTATTTGTACGTGTATCAAAGACCTCCATATTCCATGTCATCCAGTTATTATTAAAAGATGGTGAAAAGCAGCAGCAGCTGTCCTACTATGAAAAAGTCAAAAAGCAACAAATGCCAGCAATGTTGCAGAGAAACAGGAATACTTACACACTGCTAGTGGGAATGTAAATTAGTGCAGCCACTGTGGAAAGCAGTGTGGAGATTTCCCAAAGAACTTACAACTACCAGCAAAACTATTATTGGGTATATATCCAAAGGAAAATAAATTGTTCTACCAAAAAGACACATGTATTTGTATGTTCATCACAGTACTATTCACCATAGCAAAAACATGGAATCAACCGAGATGCCCATCAGTGATGGACTGGATAAAGAAATGTGGTATATATTCCATATACCATGGAATACTACACAGCCATAATAAGAATAAGATCATGTCCTTTGTAGCAACATGGATGCAGCTGGAGGCCACTAGCCTAAGAGAACTAACACAGGACCAGAAAACCAAATACCATGTGTTCTCACTTAAAAGGGATAGCTAATCATTGAATACACATGGGCACAAAGATGGGCACAACAGACAACAGGGACTGCTTGAACCAGGACCAGGGTGCAGGTTGGAAAGCTACCTATCAGGTACTACGCTACCTTGGTGACAGGACCATCTGTACACGAAATTTACCCGTGTAACGAACCTGCACATGTATCCCCTAAACCTATAATGAAAGTAGAAGAAAAAAAAAAAAAAAAAACCAGCAGCTGTGCTCCAGATGTTGGCAACTGAAGTTTATGCTCCCTCCTACCACTCTGTGAGCCCCACACTCCCCACATGCTGACAGCTCTAGAACCCACTTCCTGCTCATGGCAGCTTCCCGGGACACTAGTTATAGATCCCAGGGTTTAAGAGATTTGAAATAAGTGGGTCCTGCCCTCAGGAAGCTTATAGATTAATAGAAAAAGACCCCAAAACTGAGGTGGGAGGATTTCTTGAGCCCAAGGGACTGAGGACGCAGTGAGCTGTGATCGTGCCACTGCACTCCAGCCTGGGTGACAGGGCAAGATAGAGGCAGGAAGGGAGGAAGGGAGGAGGAAGGAAAAGAGAGAAAAAGAAAAAGACTTTAAAAACCTAGATATGCTACAATCATTACTTGGTGATCCACTGATAAGCAGAAGATAAGTACTCCAGAAAATTTGGTTTTAAACCACAAGTGTGCATCTTCTAAGAGGCTTAGGGAAATAAAAGATGAATTCCTTTCAGGTAGGAATTCTTGGGGAAATTCCCAAATGGCTTCACTGAGATCCTCTGGGATCATCGCAATGATTTTTCCTGAATAAAGACACAGATAAAACTGTTACCTTATAACCCTTATTCTTAAATAAGTTATACAAAAATCACTGAGCCCTTTTCCCATAAGGGAAAATGCATATTCCATTGAGGAAGGAGCTGTCATCTGCAAACCCCTTGCTTAAAGGCTCTTCTGTTTAAGAATTCTGCTTGGTTTGTTTCTTTTGTTTTGTTTGAGACAGGGTCTCGCTGTCACCCAGGATGGAGGGCAGTGATGCGATCACAGCTCACTGCAACCTCTAACTCCTGGGCTTAAGGGTTCCTCTTGCCTCAGCCACCCCCCACCCAAGTAGCTGGACTACAAGCAAACATCACCACACCTGGACATTGGTTGTGTGTGTGTGTGTGTGCACGTGCACACGCAGATGGGGTCTGGCTTTGTTAGCCAGGCTGGACTCAAACGATTCTCCTCTTTGGCCTCCCAAAGTGCTGGGATTATAGGCATGAGCCACCGCGTCCGGCCTGCTTGCTTGTTCTTTGAATATAAGTCCCCATACACAAATTAGGGGAAAACCGGTCCCACTGTATCTCAATTAAGACTAAAGAAATTTGTAAATGATTTCACCATAGGCCCATATTTTTATCCCCAGAAAAGTAAGAACTCAAGTATACCTTCTAAAGGCTCAGCTACAGATTGCAGGCATGACCTGTCTACAAATGAACGTATAAGTCTTTACTATATGCCAAGCACTGTTATAGGTACTGGCAATATAGCCATGAACAAAATGGACATAACTTGTGCTTTCTAGGGCCTGCACTGGGGGTAGAGGGATAGGGGAGGAATGGAAAATCAAATATGCTCATAAATACATAATGTCACATTATAATAATGTAAGAAGAGTGACGTAGGTAGACAGAATGGTACAAGACAGACCTTCTGAGGAAGGGTTATCTGTGTAGGGATCTGTATCCAGCAATCTACACGGATATCTGGAGACAGGGCACTGCTGGTAGAGGGAACAGTAAGTGCAAGGGCCCACAGCACAGGTGCATGGCACATACAGGTTGAAAAATAATCAGTTACGGAATATAAACAAAGTTTCATTCTCTCCTGCCCTCAAAATAAAAGATATGAGTGTGCCTGAAAGTAGAAGGAAACACAGAAGCAAGAAAAATTTAAAGTATAAAAACAAAAAAGTCAATAGAATATCCAATATAACTAGTATTATTGAAATAGAAATCTGAACAAATGACAAAAAGGATATGATATAGGAAAACTTCCCTGAAAGGAAAGAACTGAATTACAGATCAGGAGGATATACTCTATATAGGACATACATAAATAAATAAAAACAACATCAAGTTATTCTATTGACTTCAAGTATGAAGAAATAACTCTTTAGAAAGTCTATACGGGGTGAAAAAAAATCACCGTGAAACAGGTGGAAAAAGGCTGTGCATAGTGGCTCACGCCTGTAAATCCAAGTACTTTGGAGAGCTGAGGCAGGAAGATTGCTTGAGCCTAAGAGTTCGAGACCAGCCTGGGCAACATAGCAAGACCCTGTCTAAACAAAAAATAAAAAGCTAGCTGGGCATGGCAGCATACGCCTGTAGTCCTACCTACTCAGGAAGCTGAGGCGGGAGGATCCAGGAGTTTAAGAGTGCAGCAAGCTATTAATACGATTGCACCATCGCACTCTTGCCTGGGTGCCAGAGCAAGACCTGTCTCTATTTAACAAATAAAAATAAAATAAAATGGGGAACCAGGCCAGAAGAAAATGTAACAATGGTTGCAACGTTTTGAAAGACACAAGAACAACTCAAAAATATCACAGTTAGCTAATTGTAGAAAAATTAGACATTCTCAAACATATTATGAGCTCTTCTGCAGGGAGGGGAGAGGAGGGAGGGATGAAAAAAATATCCAGCAAAATCCAGTCAACCCAGTGTTGAATGAAAAAGTTGTGTGAAACAGCAGTGCACCTTTACTCAGATATAATTCACATACCATACAATTAATTCATTTAAAGTGTACATTTCAACGATTTCTAGTACATTCACAGAGATATAACCAAGAGATTAATCAAAATAAAATGAGTAGAGGTGAGTAAAAGAACGAGTGCACAGAATTCATCTAAATTTTTTTAATGTAAGAAAAAAACTGAGGAATTACATTCACAGAAGAAAATTGTAATAAAGTTTTAATGACAAAAGCCAACAAAAATTGGGAGAGACGAAGAGTAAGAGGAGGTTAAAGGAAGTATAAGTTCCCTCAGGGTTCACTGTGGAGACAATGCCTCCTGTCTAAATTTGAAATGTGAATTTAAAACAAAAGAAAACAAATACGTCAGTCTCCTAGTGGCTTTTATAATGTTGAAGAGCTCTCATAGGAATTAACATCCTTGATGATGAACAAAGATTTATCTGAAGCTCAGTAATAACTCCTTCAGGTTCACTTTAGTTTTGTTATTGTTAAATTTGAGTAAAATTAAGGCTAGGTACGGTGGCTCAAGCCTGGAATTCCAGCACTTTGGGAGGCCAAAGTGGGTGGGTCACTTGAGGTCAGTAGTTTGAGACCAGCCTGCCCAATATGGTGAAACCCTGTCTCTATCAAAAATGTAAAAAATTAGCCAGTCACGGTGGTGCGTGCCTGTAATCCCAACTACTTGGGAGGCTGAGGCAGGAGAATCGCTTGAACCCAGGAGGTGGAGGTTGCAGTTGGCCGAGATTGTGCCACTGCACTCCAGCCTGGATGACACAGCTAGACTCCATGTCAAAAAAAAAAAAAAAAAAAAAATCAGTAAGATTAAATACTTTTTTAAAGTATATAAAGTCTGATGCCTTCTTACACATTTCTATCTACATATGTGCACAGGGAGGTATCTAGAATGATGCTTTTCAACTGTTCAAACTGGTTGTTTCTGGCTGGTGGAATTTCAGGTGATTTGTTGCTTTCTGTTGCATTTTTCCATATGGCCTGGATGTTTTATAGTGATCATGTATTACAGAAAAAGATAAAATTAAATTCTCTGCAGCTTTCCACATCTCATTCTCCCTTTAGCCCTAATCAACCTGTCCATCTCTCCAAAATCTGGGTTGTCTTATTGGTGACAGGACAATCAAGAGTTTTACGTTGTTTTGTTTTACATTACTACACAAGGTTTAACGGAGGCGGGGTGATTTTTTTTTTTCTTTGAGACGGAGTTTCGCTCTTATTGCCCAGGCTGGAGTGCAACGGCATGGTCTCACTCAGCTCACTGCAACCTCCGCCTCCCAGGTTCAAGCAAGTCTCCTGCCTCAGCCCTCCCAAGTAACTGGGATTACAGGCACACACCACCACGCCTGGCTAATTTTTGTATTTTTAGTAGAGATGGGGTTTCACCATATTGGTCAGGCTGGTCTTGAACTCCTGACCTCAAGTGATCCACCTGCCTCGTCCTCCAAAAGTGCTGGAATTACAGATGTGAGCCATCATGCCGGGCCAAGCGGTGATTTTATGCTTTGCCCAAATGTGCTTTATGAGGGGTGAATATGTTGATCCTTATTCATTAGAATGACAGTGTTTTTTTGTAAAGTTTCTCAGTAAGTTATTATTGAAATGTTAAGTCCTAACATCTATGTAAGTATCAAGGTATTTCTATTGGAGCTTAAAATCAATTATAATAAATAATAATATCAAATGTCTACCATTTGATGACCTATTTTCCAGAACTCCACTAAGAGTTTTACATTTGTTAGTCAATCCTCTCAAACCTATGCCATGAACATGCTAATTTTGTGGATGAAGAAAAAGAATCCAAGAAAGAAAACTTTGCTTGCTCAAGACTATACAACTTGGCACAGTGGCTCATGACTGTAATCTCAGCACTCTGAGGGGCTGAGACAGGAGGATTGCTTGAGGATAGGAGTTCAAGACTAGCCTGGGCAACATCGCAAAATCCCATTTCTACAAGAAGTTTTAAAATTGGCCAGGCGTGGTGGCCTGCATCTGTAGTCTCAGCTACTCAGGGAGCTGAGATTGGGAGGATCAATCACTTGAACCCAGTTTGAGGCTGCAGTGAGCTATGATGGTGCCACTACACTCCAGTCTGGGTGACAGAGCACAACCCCATCTTAAAAAAAAAAAAAAGACTATGCAGCAGCTTGTAAATTACAGACTGATATTCAGGTCTGATTCATAAACCCATGCTCTTTCTACCATGTTAATGTCTTCTTAGCATCATGGTTTGTGCATTGTAAGTGCACAACAATTATTATTAAATTAGCAATTAGCAAAGTATGCCCTCAAATGCCTTGAATGATGCTTTGTAATGAATTTTCTTAATTCATCCAATTCCCAGGAATTGGATGAATTACCTGTTTCATAAATTAGGGAAGCAGTTTCTCCTAACACCTAAACTTAGGAGTTGAAGTATTTCATCCTGTACCTTACTTTATCAACTTCTAATTAAGCAGCAACGGCAAATGGACTAGGTGCCATCTGAACATATAAGTCAGGACACACCCAAATACAGAGAAACCACAGTTTAATGTCAAATGTAGATCTAAATTTAAAAGGTTAATAATCCAGTTAATTTTTATTTTAATTTTTTTTTGAGATGGAGTCTCGCTCAGTTGCCCAGGCTGGAGTGCAGTGGCGTGATCTCGGCTCACTGCAAGCTCTGCCTCCTGAGTTTGTGCTATTCTCCTGCCTCAGTCTCCCGAGTAGCTAGAACTACAGGCACCTGCAACCACGCCCAGCTAATTTTTTGTATTTTTAGTAGAGATGGGGTTTCACCATGTTAGCCAGGACGGTCTCGATCTCCTGACCTCGTGATCCGCCCGTCTCAGCCTCCTAAATTGCTAGGATTACAGGCGTGAGCCACCACGCCCGGCCAGTCCAGTTAATTTTTGAATGTTGGAAATAGAGTTAAAAAATATGTTGTTCACACTTTTAAACTCAAAGTTTTAAGTTTCACTTTTAACTCCCCCTAACTCATTTTTAATATTAACTTTGATGCTTACTCAACTCCCTGTTTCTAAATTTCATGAAAGGTTTAACTTTTGCCCCTGTCCACTTGTCCAGCCTCATCTGCTCATATTTTTAGCTCCAGGGTTACCCAACTACTTGTGGTTTCCAGAATACACCATGTTGTTTCATACCTCTAGAGCTTTTCCATGTGATCTTCCCTACCTCTAAAATGTGCTTCATTCCCACCTTCCAATTATGGTTCTGGGTGTCAGCTTCTCCAGGAAGCCTTCCTAATACCTGCCTCCCTCACCTTCAAAAGAGGGTCAGTTACTTCCCTCTCTGCGCCAGCCGTCACCTTTCACTTCCTCTTCACTGGTGCTCCCAAGACCCTACCTATTCTGCAACCATTTGTGTGGCACTCCTGGACTATGAGGTCAGGAAGCATGCTACTCCCTCTTGGGAATGACGGATGCCTAGCTTATCAAGACACAAAAAATGTATACTCAATTTGTTTATTGATCCATGAACCAATCTTTGCTAGGGTCTAGTCAAATATGTGTATACATATGTTTTCCATATTGTCCCCTTAATGTTCCTTAATGTTAAAATCTAGTCAATCTCTGAGACACACATAAGATAAGCCACCATTGTCTACTATACTATGGTACAACTGTTCCTCACCCCAAAGCAGCAGTCAGATCAATCAGAAGAGAAACACTGGAAATGGACATGGAGGACAGGAACGCAGGACAGAATCTATATCAAATGAGAAAGAGATTCGAGATCCAAGGCTTTATCATGTTTTTCAGTCAGCTACTCTGAGCTCATATTGACAGCAAGGATGCAGAAAGTAGGAAAAGTCACTAAGAGAAAAAGTGAGTTATCAGGGTTTTGATTTAAATTAAAGAAATTAAAGATAATCCTCACTGCCTAGAGTAGCAAAAAAGCTGAAAACTGGCTGGGCGTGGTGGCTCACTCCCAGCACTTTGGGAGGCCAAGGCGGGCAGATCACGAGGTGAAGAGATGGAGACTATCCTGGCCAACATGGCGAAACCCCATCTCTACTAAACATACAAAAATTAGCTGGGCGTGGTGGCACTGCCTGTAGTCCTAGCTACTTGGGAGGCTAAGGCAGGAGAATCACTTGAACCCAAGAGGTGGAGGTTGCAGTGAGCCAAGATTGTGCCACTGCACTCAGCCTGGTGACAGAGCAAGACTCCATCTCAAAAAAAAAAAAAAAAAACCCAGCTGAAAACACCACTGGATTCTGAGTATCAGGAGAGCCAGGCCCCACCTAGTCTCTTTGTTGCTCTACTGTGGTGTCTGGCACACAGCTGCTGATCAATAAATACTTATCTAAAATTATGAATGCTTATTAGCACCAGAAGAAATTCATGTGATCACCTGGGAGCATTAACAAAGGAGTTGCAATAGCTTCAGTGGAATCAGCAGCCAGATACAAAGTCTGATCAGGCTGTGTACTTTGGATAAAGTGTGTAAGAAGATGGCAGTGTGCTAAAATTTCAGGTCACATGTCACCCAAATGTCTCTTCATAACTTAACCCCACTGAATAGTGGTATTTCCTGTGTAATTCAACCAGTATTACTCTGTTTAGAAAACTGTTACCTAGACCGGGCACGGTGGCTCACGCCTGTAATCACAGCACTTTGAGAGGCCAAGGTGGGCAGATCACCTGAGGTCAGGAGTTTGAGACCAGCCTGGCCAACATAGTGAAACCCCGTCTCTACTAAAAATACAAAAAATTAGCCAGGCATAGTGGCAGGCACCTATAATCCCAGCTACTCAGGAGGCTCAGGAGGCTGAAGCAGGAGAATCGCTTGAGCCTGTGACGCAGAGGTTGCAGTGAGCCAAGATCGCACCACTGCACTCCAGCCTGGGCAGCAAAAACAAAATTCCGTCAAAAAAAAACAAAACAAAACAAAACAGAAACCTGTTACCTAGTCTTATGTGAAGTAGATACACTCTTTCTTCTTATTGCCCATCTTCTTCTAGCAAAGTCATTTGGTCTCTCTTAGTGCACTATTTAACTTGAAATTAATTATATGTCTACAAATTATTTTATTTGAGAATATCCAAATATTTATCATGTTAGAAAAGCCTATTGGAGCATCTCAGATTTTGCATTTTTTTGGATTAGAGATACCCAACCAGTAAGTATAAGGCAGATATTCTAAAATCCAAAAAATCTGAAATCCAAAATACTTCTGGTCCCAAACATTCTGGATAAGAGATACTCAAGCTATATAATCAAACATAGGTCTTGGGTTTTACAATTCCTTCTTCTAACATGATAAAAATCGTCAAACCTGCTTTACAACACAAACTTAGAGACACAGCATTCTGGGGAACACTGTTACAGTTATCTGGCTACAAATTTTTTTTTCTTTTTTGAGATGGAGTCGCCTGGGCTACTGCACTGTCACCTAGGCTAAAGTGCAGTAGCACGATCTCGGCTCACTGCAACCTCCACCTTCCGGGTTCAAGCAATTCTCCTGCCTTAGCCTCCTGAGTAGCTAGGACTACAGGCGCCCACCACCATGCACAGCTAATTTTTTGTATTTTTAGTAAAGATGGGGTTTCACCATGTTGGCCAGGCTGGTCTCGAACTCCTGACCTCGTGATTTGCCCACCTCAGCCTCCGAAAGTGCTGGGGTTACAGGCGTGAGCCACCGCACCCAGCCCAAAAATAATTTTTTTATGCAAACCAAACTCAACAAATAACTGCTGATCCTTCATGCAAACCAAACACACAGTAAAGAAATGCCTTGATCAAACTCTACCTTCAAAGTCCAGGGGGGAAAATGCCAACAAAGAAAATAACATTCATCTAAGGGTCACTGCCCAAATTCTTTTTTTTTTTTGAGGCGGAGTCTCGCTCTGTCGCCGAGGCTGAAGTGCAGTGGCACGATCTCGGCTCACTGCAGCTTTGACCTCCCCAGGCTCAGGCTCAGGTGATCCTCCCACCTCAGCCTCTGACTAGCTGTGAGAATAGACAGGCATGCACCACCATGCCCAGTAATTTTTCTATATTTTTGTAGAGAGGGGCTTTCATCGTGTTGCCCAGGCTGGTCTCAAACTCCTGGGCTCAAGTGATCCTCCTGCCTCTGTCTCCCAAACTGCCGGGATTACAAGCATGAGCCACGACACCCAATTGTCTCCTCAAATCAGAATTTTGGATGATGAAAAAAAAAAAAACTGTCAGGCATATTTACATTGTCTTGGGGCATGGATAGAGTTTCCAAAAATGTAACACTAAAACTAATCTAAACACACACCCACCTTTTTTCATGCAATCATTTTGACCAAAAATGCCACTCCTTACTTGCAAAAATCATTCCACTTACCTCTTGGAACACCTCACCTGTACCACGTGTGGCTGAATATATGTCTCTGAACCCTCCTATGTCAGGAACTCCCTGACAAGCTTAGTCTACCTCTAATCCCTCTTTTCCACACATTCTTCTTCGCTGTCACCAGCCTAGTGCAAAGTTAGTCATACTTGCACTTTATTCACTTTAGAAATATCCAGGACCTATTAGATATAATAATGCTTACTGAATGAACAGAGCTACCGTGAGAGGGGCAAGTCATGGTTATGTCAAGAAGAACAATCCCGGTGAGGAACCAAACATTTTAATTGTGCAATCCACATTTGGCAGGCATAGATGGCCACAGCACCCTAGTAGAGTTCCACAAATTTTACAACTGTTCTTCATTCTTTAGAAATCACAATTGCTTTAAACTTTCCATTCAAGATACCAGAATACACATCACTGCCTTAGTAACAACCTGAGATAGAAGGGTTATGTGGCTATGATTTTTCAGGGCTAAATATTTAAAGATAAATGACTAACTACTGCCCTCCTACACATACATACACACAGGAAGAAAAAGCTGTTTTTTTAATTATTAAAGCAGAATTCTTCAGTAAACTTCTAAACAAATCTATTATACACTTTATTCTTGAAACATACCCTAGACTCACAAGGACAACAGAAAAAAAAAAATTACCCTTGGCATTTCCTAAAAGATGTGATTCAGAAGATACTGTTGGCTTTTTTCTATAGACATATGTTGCCCAGTGGGATGTGACACTCCTCAGAGGTCTGAATCAGAAGGAAAAATGTGGAGAGGATAAGGTCAGAGTTGTTAGGTACTAGCCTCGTATGGTAAAACACATTCGCAAAATCAAGGCAAAATACTCTGGCTCCAGCATCTATAGTTTAGTTGCTGAACATACACCCACACCAAGGGCTCTGAGTGACTGTGTAGCCAGGAACATCTCAAGTCTGAAATCATTTAGCTCTCAGGGAAAATAGACACAAACACTGCACACATTCAAACAACTCTGACTTATGCTAAAAACAGAATTACCTTCAGAAAGCACTTGTTAGTGTTCAACATTGCACAGAATGAAACAAACAAACCAGGTTCCAAATACAACCACGGACCAAATGATGACTCTTGTGCTAAAGGTTATCATTATTACCAATGAAAAGGATTAAATTACATTTCATTTACAATTCCAAAATTTAAGGTTGTTTTCTACAAAACCAAACTTTGAAATACCAATTTAAAATATTTTGATAGCTACCCCTAAAATCATATGGCAGATAATTCTACTACATCTTGGTACATAAAGATAAATTAGAACTGATTTGGGGAACTTCTAGATTACTATTTCAAGGCACAGGTAAGCAGGCAAGTTTAGAAATGAAAAAAACAGTTACTAATACATCTCTCTCTATGGCTATACCTCACTGCTGGGCTGATGTGGTTTGGCTGTGTCCCCACCCAAGTCTCATCTTGAACTGTAGCTCCCACAATTCCCACGTGTCATGGGATGAACCTGGTAGGAGGTAACTGAATTATGGGGGCAGGTCTTTTCCATGCTGTTCTCATGATAGTGAGTAAGTTTCACGAGATCTGATAGTTTTAAAAATGGGAGTTTCCCTGTCAAGCTGTCTCTCTGTGCCTGCTGCCATCCATGTATGATGTGATTTGCTCCTCCTTGCCTTCTGCCACGATTCTGAGGCCTCCCAAGCCACATGGAACTGTAAGTCCGTTAAACCCTTTTTCTTGTATAAATTACCCAGTCTCGGGTATGTCTTTATCAGCAGTGTGAAAACGGACTAATATGTGACCCTTTTTTAAAAAAGTGAAAAATTAGTCGGGTGCGGTGGCTCACGCCTGTAATTCCAGCACTTTGGGTGGCCAAGGCAGGCAGATCACTTGAGGCCAGTAGTTCAAGACAAGCCTGGCAAACATGGTGCAATCCCATCTCTACCAAAAATACAAAAAATTAGCCAGGCATGGTGGTGTGCACCTGTAATCCCAGCTACTCGGGAGGCTGAGGAAGGAGAATTGCTTGAACCCAGGAGGCAGAGGTTGCAGTGAACCAAGATATGCCACTGCACTCCAGCCTGGGTGACAGAGAGAGACTCCATCTCAAAAAAACAAAACAAAACAAGAATATTTCTTACCCAACTGGAAAGCACGGTGAAGGGAAGGTAGTGCCGAATGTTTTTTTTTAGCAAGAGCAAAGCTGACCAAACCACAGAGCACTCACCCTCCCTCCCCTCCCCACATCCCCACTTGGGGTTCCCTTGGCTTGGATCCACTCTACTCATTTCCACCCACCATTTGCAGGATGCCTCTCTACAGCCATATGGACCAAGATGATGAGTCATCTGTCATCAGAATGCCTTTTTCGACCTTTCCACATTCAATCACCTTTAGCACGCTCAACAGGGACATCCTCCGCAGAGCATGTGCCTGTGTAACATAAGGAGTCTAAAGCTGAACATAGGAACCAGGCATCCCTCGCACTCCACACCTTGCCAAATGGATTTATTCCAGAGCTTTAAAGAAAAATTGCAACTGAAAAAGTGACCAGATGGGTTTTCAAGGAGAAAAATACTAACCAAATCACTTGGGAGGCTGACGTACTTTACTAAAACAGGCCTATGATGTCAAAGAACTTCAGTTATTCAACCCTGAGAGGAAGTCATGGCAAAAGCAAGCACTGAAAAGATACAGAAAACATTCCATAACTGAAACTGACTTTTATTCCGCCTGGCTAAATACTTTTAGAGCTATTTTTGAAGTGAACACTTCAAATAGTCACCCCCACCCAAAAAACTTCAAGACCTGTACACTAGTGACAAAACAATGACAAACACTCATATAGCACTTATATAGGGCAAGCACTCTTTTAAGCACTTTACATATATTTGCTCACTTTGCCCCTCTTTGCTAATTTGTGTTTCATCAGCAACCAGAGGCCCAAGGTCACACAGGCTGCCAGAAAGTGGCAGAGCAGGGATTCAAGTCAGGCAGTCTGGCAGCACCAGGGTCCATGCTCTCAATTATCACACCAACCCTCTTTCCAGGGGAGTTTAACACAGATGATCCTTTTTAAACACAGATTTTTAAGTTCCCTAAAACTACACAAATTCATTTTGCAAGGTGAGAAGACTCACAATTTAAAAACATAAACTAGAGAAATTACTGTTAGGTGGTGGCAAAGTCAAAGTTTATCAGTCATGATGAATACCCACACAAAAAGCATTGGGGGGTGCTATAGTTTGAATGTTCCCTCCAAAACTCATGTTGAAATTTAATTGCCAATTTAAAGGTATTGGGAGGTGGGGCCTTTAAGAGATTATCAGGTCATGAGAGCTCTGCCCTCATGAATGAATTAATGGATTGGTTATCTCAGGAGTGTGCTCCTGATAAAAGCATAAGTTTAATCCCTTATTCCCTCTCTTGTGTGAGCCTTCTCATCATGTGTTGCCTTCCAACACCCAGCAAGAAGGCTCTCAACAAATGTGAGAACCATGATCTTACTCTTCCCTGCCTCCAGAACTGTGAGAAATAAACTTCTTTTCTTTATAAATTACCCAACCTGAGGTATTCTGTTACAGCAGCACAAAACAGACTAAGACAGAAAATGGATACCAAAGAGTGGGGCTGTTTCCATAACAAATACCTAAAAATGTGGTCATAGCTTTGGAACCAAGTAATGGGTAGAGGCTGGAAGAATTTGGAGGAAGCGGCTAGTAACACCCTAGATTGCCATGAATGATGCATCAGGGCAATTCTGGTGAGGACCCAAAAGAAGAGGGGAGCTGTAGGGAAGGTCTGAATCTTCTTAGAAATTACTCAATGGGCCAGGCACGGTGTGGCTCACGCCTGTAATCCCAGCACTTTGGGAGGCCGAGGTGGGCGGATCACCTGAGGTCATGAGTTCAAGACCAGCCTGGCCAACATAGCAAAACCCTGTCTCTTCTAAAAATACAAAAATTAGCTGGACATGGTGGCACATGCCTATAGTCCCAGCTACTTGGGAGGCTGAGGCAAGAGAATTGCTTGAACCTGGGAGGTAGAGGTTGCAGTGAGCTGAGATCAGGCCATGGTACTCTGGCCTGGGCAACAGAGACTTCATCTCAAAAAAAAAAAAAAAGAAATTACTCAAGTGGTCATGACCGGAATATTAGCAGCATTTGGACAGTAAAGTCCATTCTGATGAGATCTCAGACAGAAATGGAAAAGAAGGTGTTAGAAACTGAAGTAAAGGTTATTCTTGTTATACGGTTGCAAAGACCTTGGCTAATTTTGTCTGTGCCCTAGGGCTTTATGGACTGCAAAACTTAAGAGCAATGAACTAGGATATGTGGTAGAAGAAATATCTAAGCAGTAAAGCTTTCAAGCTGCTGTGTGGTTACTTTTAATTGCATAAAATGAGATGTGAGAGCAAAGAGACAATCAAATACAGTCGACCATTGAAGATACATACGGGTTTGAACTCTGAGGGCACACTTTATACAAACATTTTTTTCTTTTCTTTTGAAACAGGGTCTCAACTCTGTCATCCAGGCTGGAGTGCAATGGTGTGATCATGCCTCACTGCTGCCTCAACCTCTCAGGCTAAAGTGATCCTCTCACCTCAGCTCCCAAGTAGCTGGGATTATAGGCACATGCCACCACACCCGGCTAATTTTTGTAGAGATGAGGTTTTGCGATGTTGTCCAGGCTGGTCTCCTGGCCTCAAGTGATCTGCCCACCTCAGCTTCCCAAAGTGTTGGGATTACAGGTGTGAGCCACAACATCGGCCAAGGATTTTTTCAATAAATACAGTCGGGCCTCCATATCACTGGGTTCCACATTCGCAACCAAATGCATACAGTATCTGCAGGATGCAAAACCCTTGCACATGGAGGACTGACTTTTCGTACCCATGGGTTCCACAGGGCCGACCATGGGGCTTGAGTAAGCATGGATTTTGGTATGAGGGAGTGGTCCTGGAACCAATCCCTTCCCACACCCCTTACCATCAGCAGATATGGAGGGATAACCATATAGTTAAAAGAGAAGCAAAACAGAAGAATTTGGAAAATTCTCGGCATGGCCATGTAAAGAGTGGAGAAGCATGTTCCAGAGGGAATATTAAGTGTGTGGTCAAACAACCTATTGCTAAAGAGATTAGCATGGCTAGAAGGAAGCCAGGTGCTATCAATCAAGACAATGGACGACAGACCTAAAAGGCATTTCAGAGATCTTCCAGACTGCCCCTCCCATCACAGACCCAGAGCTCTAGGAGGGTAGAATGGTTTCAGGAGATGGATAGCATTCCTTGGCCTCCTCAACCATAACTCAAACAGCTTCAGGCGTGGCTCCACCTGCTCGGAAAGGGATAAACCTTGGTGGCATCTCACAGAATGCAAGAGCTACAGAGATGGCTTCCTCCACCTAGACTTCAAAGAATGCCCCTCGTAGGCCCAGGCAGAAACCTATTGCAGAACAGAGCCACTGCAGACAGCCCCCATTAGGACAATGCCCAGTGTAACTGTAGGGTCAAGGCTGCCACAGAGTCCCCACTAGGGCAATGCCTAGTGGAGCCATGGGAGTGGGTCACTGTCAACACCCCAGAACTGTAAATCCACCAGTATACAACTCCAACCTATGAGAGCTGCTGAGTGGATTGAACCCAGCAAAGTCAGAGGGTGGGGCTTCTGAGGCCCTGGGAGCCCAACTCCCATCCCAGTGTGCCCAGGAGGCAGAATATGGAGTCCCCAGAGATTATTCCCCATCTTTAAGACTTAATGTCTCCCCTGTTGGATTTTGGACTTATTGGGGACCACCTGCCCCTTTCTTCTTGCCTATTTCTTCCTTTAGAATGGGAATGTCCATCATACACCTTCCTACCATAGCATTTTGGAAGTAGATGACTTGCTTTGATTTCACAGGCTCACAGCTGAAGGGAATTTGTCTCAGGATGAATTGTACTTTATAAGTCTCACCCATGTCTGATTTACCTTGGACTTTTGAGTTGATGCTAAGTTAAGACTTTGGGGGCTAATGGGATAGAATGAATACATTTTGTATGTGAGAAGGACAAGAGTTGTTTTCAGGGGGCAGGTGGGTAGGGGCAGAATGCTAAGGTTTGAATGTCCCCTCCGAAACTCATGTTGAAATTTAATTGGCAATGCAATGTTATGGGAGATGGAGCCTTTAAGAGGTAATTAGGTCATAAGGGCTCTGCCCTCATGAATGAGTTAATGCTCTTATCACAGAAGTGGGTTCTAGATAAAACAATAGGCTCCTGATAAAAGGATAAGTTCAGCTCCCATTCCCTCTCAGAGGCATGCACTTCTTCCCCATTTGATGCCTTCTGCCATGGGATGATGCAGCAAGAAGGCCCTCATCAGATGCTGACACCATGCTCTTGGACTTTCTAGCCTCTAGAACCATGAGAAATAAATTTCTTTTCTTTATAAATTGCCCAGTCCAAAGTACTCTGTTGTAGCAGCAGAAAACAGACTAAGAAAAGGGCTAACTTTTGTGAGTTAAAAGTATAGTCTACAGAAATTAACATGCCTAGGTAAGTGTAGAGAGGGTGATGAAAGCTAAGAAACTCAAAAAGCCTGAAAGGCAATAAAAGAAAACCCTGGGGCTGTAGTACCTGACATCAGCCACAACTCCTATCAATTCTTTTTCCTCAATCCACTCTCTTACGAATGGTGCCTCCTTTCCATCCCACTGCTATTATTGCTTAAATTCAGGCCTTCAACATCCCGTAGTCTAGTTATTCCAATGATCTCTGGTTTGTAGTCACAACTCTCCTCCATGCCCCAGCACCTAATCTCTCCTGTGCTGCTAACAGAATAGTCTTTCTGAGAGAAATATGATCATATTACACCCCTACTTAACAACTCTTCAGTGTTCCCTAAAGCCAACAAAATCCAGTTCCACCATCTTTACGCAAAATCAAAGGCTATCCACCCCAGGATTTCCTCTGCCAACCTCTGCTTGCAGGCTCAGAAAAAATACTAAGATAACTCATTCCCCTTTCACCCTGTTCACATTGTCTCTCTGCTGGAAAAAAAAACCTACCTTCCCTATCCCCACTCATCTATCTGAGGACCATCCATCTATTCATCACTTTCCATACAGTTGTTCCAACCCCTCCTCCTACCAACAGACTAATTTTCTTCTTTGTGTCCTTAGAATACCACATATATAATGATTCTTTTATAGTGTCAGTAACAGTGTCCTCTTATTTACCAATAATGCTGAAATAAACCTCCTTGCATCTTTAGGCAGAAATCCAGAATGGAACTGCTGGATCAGAAAGTATATATAATGCTAACTGCTCTACAAAGGTTGCTCATTTTATACTTTCAACAGTTATTTGTTTCCTACATACTCAATAAAGGATTTTCTGATCTTCTATCTCTGTTAATCTGACAGGTGAAAAATAATAACTCATAATTGTATTTTGTGTGTCCTGTGGTGAATGAAAGAACCTCTGATTGAAGAGGAATTATACTCAGGATGACTTACGGAAACAAAAGGGCTGAAGCAATAACAGAAATTTAGTGAATATTTGCTTCAAGTCAGTGGTTCTCACGATGGTGATCTGGAGACAGAAGAAATAAGAGGCTTCACCACAGTGGGTTCCTATCATATTGCCAAATTGCAATATTAAATAAATGACAGAAAGTTTAGAAAATAAGGCATTTTCCATTCGGTAAGAAGTTAAGGAGTGTGCAAGACCTTAACTGACTATTCCCATAAATTCGGTTTACCCACAGTTTCAACTCACCATCAAGGAGCCAGTGCTGGCCACGCCTATTCTCCAACTCGGACATCATTAGGCGTGTGATCACATGGTCTGGAACCAAAAGACTTTTCTCTATATACTGCTTTGCCATCTCACCAACTTCTATTAAAAAGACAAGAAAAAAAGAGGTATTCAAGAAAACTTCCCAAACACAAAGCTTACCAACTCTTAGTTTTGCCTTCTCTCCATCCTTCCTGATGTGGGAAGAAATTTCTAGGAAGTTGTAGGTATGTTTTAAGATTTTAAAATATTCACGTCAATAAGGTGGGACTGTTGCTTATTTAACACGTTTATCTCCCAAAAAACTATAAAAGCAGCTCTTTGAGATAGCATAGCCCCCCCCCGTCACCCCCCGCCAAAAAAAAAAGGAAGAAACAAAGAGTGGCCAGGTGTGGTGGCTCATGCCTGTACTTCAGGTACTTTGGGAGGATGAGGTGGGAGGATCACTTGAGCCCAGGAGTTTGCATTTGCAGTGAGCTCAAGCGCATTGACTGCACTACTGAATGCCAGCCTGGGCAACAGGAGGAGACCCTGTCTCAAAAAAAAAAAAAAAAAAGAAAGAAACCAAGAAAGCAGGAAAGAAAGAAAGATAAATTGGGCAAGAAAAAAATAAGAGTAGAAAATAAAGTCAAGAAGCAGGATGGTACATAAAAAGGCCGATAAAGAGAAGCCCTGGATAATTCCTAGAGGTAGGCCACAAATTGGGCACTGAGCCTCTCAACAGTTTATGGTAACAAGGAACATGATCAACCACACAATGTACAGAAGACTAAAGGAAGATGAGAAGCACAACCGTTTCTTACAGACACCAAAGGAAAAAAGTTCCAGTGGTCTAAAAAGAATGCCACATAATACAAACAACAGCTCTACTTCTTTTCATCAACTTCAATGTAAGCAGATGGCACCTTGCTGACACAGTTGTAAAAGCAACTCAGTGTTATTAGTGGAATGCCAAGTTCATAAAAGGTTGTGAAGTTTTAACAAAACCACATTAATACTTTCAGGGGAAAACTGCTTCTATCTCCATTTAAAACATGAATTTCCTATATGTAGAAATTGTGAGTTAGGTTCAGCAGAACAAACTATCAGTTTAAATCTGTACATTTCTAAGAACTAAATGTGTGGTTTTTTTTGTGTGTGTGTGTGTGTGTGTGTGTGTGTGCGCGTGTGTGTTTTACCACAAATGAAATCCTCTGCTCTCTAGGGAACTTATAATGAATGCTAAGAATCACATTCTCAGCTGGGCGCAGTGGCTCACGCCTGTAATCCCAACACCTTGGGAGGCCGAGGCAGGCAGATCACCTGAGGTCGGGAGTATGAGACCAGCCTGACCAACATGGAGAAACCCTGTCTCTACTAAAAATACAAAATTAGCCAGGTATGGTGGTGCATGCCTCTAATTCCAGCTACTCGGGAGGCTGAGGCATGAGAATCGCTTGAACCCAGGAGGCGCAGGTTGCAGTGAGCCGAGATTGCGCCATTGCACTCCAGTCTGGGCAACAACTCCATCTCAAAAAAAAAAAAAAAAAAAAAAAAAGAGAATCACGTTCTTGACAGACCAATTCAGTTTTTTTAAAAACACAAAGAGCCAGGTGTAGTGGCTCACGCCTGTAATCCCAGCACTTTGGGAGGTCAAGGCAGGCGGATCACCTGAGGTCAGGAGTTCGAGACCAGCCTGGCTAACATGGTGAAATCCCATCTCTACTAAAAAATACAAAAACTAGCTGAGTGTGGTGGTGGGTGCCTCTAATCCCAACTACTTGGGAGGCCGAGACAGGAGAATCGCTTGAATCCAGTAGGCAGAGGTTGCAGTGAGCCAGGACTGCGCCACTGCACTGAGTGACAGAGCAAGACTCCATCGCAAAAAAAAAAAAAAAAAAAAAAAATTAGGTGGCGGGCACCTATAATCCCAGCTACTCAGGAGGCTGAGGCAGGAGAATCACTTGAACCTAGGAGGCAGAGGTTGCAGTGAGCCAAGATCGTGCCACTGCATTTCAGCCCAGGCGACAGCGAGACTCCATCTCAAAAAAATATATAAGTAGGCCAGGCGCGGTGGCTCACGCCTGTAATCCCAGCACTTTGGGAGGCTGAGGCGGGTGGATCACAAGGTCAGGAGATCAAGACCATCCTGGCTAACACGGTGAAACCCCGTCTCTACTAAAAATACAAAAAATTAGCCAGGCGTGGTGGCAGGCGCCTATAGTCCCAGCTACTCGGGAGGCTGAGGCAGGAGAATGGTGTGAACCTGGGAGGCAGAGCTTGCAGTGAGCCAAGAGTACGCCACTGCACTCCAACCTGGGCGACAGAGCGAGACTCCGTCTCAAAAAAAAGTAAAAATAAAAACACAAAGCAGAATTATATTACTAGAAAAAAGCTCAAGAATCATTTCACCCCACTTTCTTTTGTTTTGTTTTGTTTTGTTTTGTTTTTTACTATGGAGTCTCACTCTGTCACCCAGGCTGGAGTGCAGTGGTGTGATCTCTGCTCATCACAACCTCTGCCTCCCAGTTTCAAGCGATTTTCCTGCCCCAGCCTCCCAAGTAGCTGGGATTATAGATGTGCGCCACCACGCCCAACTAATTTCTGTATTTTTAGTAGAGACAGGGTTTCACCATGTTGGCCAGGCTGGTCACCAATTCCTGACCTCAAGTGATCCGCCCACATCTGCCTCCCAAAATTCTGGGATTACAGGCATGAGACACCATGTCTGGCCTCCCCACTTTCACCTTTAATTTAGGTAGAGGCCTTGCCTCCCCAGACTGAGTCTGTACCCCCTAACCCCAACTTAAGCACTGAAAGATGGGCTGTGAAGGGCTCCATATCTCTTGAGTACACCACTAGACAAGAAGCTCAAAACACAGGCCCAGCTGATGCAGATTCACTAACATGCTGCAAAAGGCAGAACAAGAAAGACAGCCACATTGGTGAATGTGACTGAACATGAATGTGAACAAGCTACATTCATTTGACTAGTATTATAATTATTGGCTACATACTCCATAACAGGTCATATTCTGGAGATGTAGCAGTGAATAAATAAAAGTTCCAGCTTACAGATATTTAAACCATATTACTTTAAGAGCGACAACCACCACTGTTAATTAAGTGCATACTATGTCCCAGGCACTGGGCTTTAAGTGCTTTATGTTATTTCATTTCATTTAATCTTCATAAGATCCTCACCTTCAGATAGAAGGTAATCCCAGCATTTTTTATGACAGCTTTATTGTGATAATTCACACACTATAACATCTGCCATTTTTAACTGTAGGACTCAGCAGCTTTCAGTATATTCTCAGTGTTGTACAACCATCACCACTCCCTAATTTCAGAACACTTTCACTACTTCAGAAAGAAACCCTGACCCATTAGCAGTGACTCCTTCTTCTCATCTCCCTCTCACCCCCGGCAACTATCAATCTTTCTGTCTGTAGATCTGCCTACCCTGGACACTTCTTATAAATGGAATCACAGTTTTCTGTGACTGTTTTCTTTCACTTAGCATAATGTTTTCAATGTACCACATATCCATATTTCACTCCTATTTATGGCTAAATAACATTTCATTGTATGGTTATACCACATTTTATTCATACATATAATGGATATTTGGGTTGTTTCTACTTTTTGGCTATTATGAATAATGCTGTAGTGAATGTTCATATACATTGTGTATGTTTTCAGTTCTCTTGGGTAATACCTGTGTGGTATCTATGTTCTATGTCTAAACAATCACTATCAGAAAAGATGCATGGAGCAACTGACAACTTGGGTGCTGTCCCACTCTGCAATAGTCATGCCAGGCCCAGAGCCCCATTCTTAGTCTCATCCACCAAACTTTAAGGTAGATAAACAACAAATACACATCTTCCAAGGTGAAAGACCAAAATGTGTATTTTGCATTGTTTTCTAGAGCTCTGGATCTAATTATATATAGAGGTATTTGTTCATTCACTTTCTGCCCCCTCTACTAGAAATTATTAGCTCAAAGAAGGAAAAGTTAAAACAGTTTGTTCAATGCCACATCCTCAGTGCTTAAAATATAGTCTGGCATATATTAGATGCCCCGTAAAAATGTGTTGCATGGGCCAGGCTGACGGCTCATGCCTGTAATCCCAGTGCTTTGGGAGGCCAAGGTGGGCGGATTACTTACGGCCAGGAGTTTGAAACCAGCCTGGGCAACTCGTTGCCCTACTAAAAGTACAAAAAAATTAGCTTGGTATGGTAATGCATGCCTGTAATCCCAGCTACTTGGGAGGCTAAGGAACAAAAATAGTTTGAACCCAAGAGGCAGAGGTTGCAGTGAGCCGAGACTGCACCACTGCACTACAGCCTGGGCAACAGAGCGAGACTCTGTCTCAAAAAATTAAGTTAAATTAAATTTAAATTTAAAAATTTAAAAAATATGTTGCATGAATGAACACCCTGAAGATAAGAGAATTTTCTTTTACCTTGCAAAAATCAATATGATCATCTTGGAGAGTTATTATAGAACCATTATCCCAAAAATCAAATATGGCCCAACCTCACCAGATAGCAACCTTTTGAAAAGAGGTATGATACAAGCAAAGTGTGATCATGAGTTAAGATGGTCGTATTAGGCCAGACACAGTAGCTCATGCCTGTAATCCCAGCACTTTGGGAGGCCAAAGTGGGCAGATCACCTGAGGTCAGGAGTTTGAGACCAGCCTGACCAACATGGAGAAACCCCGTCTCTACTAAAAATATAAAAATTCACCGGGTGTGGTGGCATGTGCCTATCTGTAATCCCAGCTACTCGGGAGGCTGAAGCAGAAGAGCTTGAGCCCAAGAGGCGGAGGTTACAGTGAGCCAAGATCACGCCAGCCTGGCTGACAGAGCAAGACTCCACCTCAAAAAAAAAAAAAAAAAAAAAAAAAATGGTCATATTAGGTTTCACAGCCCAATCTTATTTCTTCAGCATTTCAAAACATGAATAGAAGTGAACCAGTTTGGGTAGGGGAAATGAGAAGAAGGAAACAGCAACAGCAAATGTTGCGGAGGTGTGGGGCCATTCGGTATACCTGGAAGAACTTCTTCAAGCACTGACAGTCAAAGAAAAGCCCACCACTAATAGATGGTGCTGGATGGGCAGGATATGGAGTGTGAGCTTTGAGGAATTTTAAATAGATAGTTTTAGAAATGCTATTCCTAGAGCCAAGACCAGCTACTGAAATCGTAGGGACTAGTACAAATTGAAGATGTTCCTCTTGTTGGAAAACGAAGAATTTCAAGATGACAACAGCAGAGCACTAAACTACGCACAGGGCCTTACGTGCCTACATGGGTCGCAGGCCCATGGAAATGTGACATTTGGATGTGGTATGGTGGAAGCAAAGGAGGCTGTGATAATAATCCAAGCACAAGATGAAGGCCTGAACTAAAGCAGAAGCAGTGGAGGAAGACCTTCATGTGCCCCTTGAGAGAGAACCTTGAGTTAATTCAACACAAGCAGTACGACCCCAAGTTTAAAATAACTCTGTGGAAGACTTCCAGAGGCATCTTACTCTAATTTACTAATTGAAAGATCTAAGTGCAGCATACTTTTGCAGCTATTCCTGCCAGCTTTGGCTCTTCTCTGAAGCAGGGCAAGCAACATGTCCTCTAACCTGATACAAGATCAAACTTGTCCCACATATCTCAATCTCTACCACGAAAACCCAGAAAGATCCTCAGACAAAGCAAAATGACCTTAACATATCTACATCTGAATGAAGACCTCATGACAACAGCAAACTACAATAAAACATCCTGTCAGAAGACTGAGGCCCACTTCGGAAAACTGGACCTTCATCTGCCCTTGTCAGTTTGCTTGGAAGAGAAAGCAGCATCATTAAATGCTGATGATAGCATGCATGGACATACCTGCTCTAATTTCTGAAGTAGTACTCCAAAGAAAGACTGTGGACACACATACATGGTCCCACACAGCTTCTGAATCCTGAGTGTGTTCACACACACACATCACACACACAAATAATTCAGAAAGCACTAGGAAAGTTTCAAATAAATGTAATAAATATAGGGTGCCCCAAATAGGCCACTATCTTTGCCTTTTTCTTAAGTTTCACAACAAAACCAACAAATAAATCCATCATGTGTTTATAAGATTAAACAAAACACCAATGATTAAGGCAACATATAAAAAATCTTTCTTCAGAAAAGGAAAGATGAAGTGTCAGATTACAAACATTATATATAACAAAATTATGTGTTCATATAGAGAGAAAGATAGATGATGGTATCATCCACAATGTTAAGTATATTAGAAGAAAATCAATGTTCTACCTATCTTACAACAATATAAATTTTGTGGCAATTCATCTTAACAACCTATTCCATTCAATCACTACTAAATTCAAATAGATATAATCTTGGTAACCTTGAGAAATATATATTTTCAATTTCTAACTAGATCAGATAATATACAAATTTTCAGGATTTAAGACTATCTATTAAACTGTGCATTAAGATAATACCGCATTTAAAATTATACGATAACACAAAACTTAAGACTATCTATTAAGTTGGTCATCTCTCCAAAATTCATGTTTCCAGGATATGGAAAGATATTCTGTTAGCCTCAATTCCTACACATTAAAGCTGTCCACATTTACATCAACAGACTGAAATAGATCACTGTATTCAGGGCAGCACATATGCCAAAACACTGTCAACTGCTGAAGGAGTAGGATATTGGACTTACATTCTGCATCATCTTAAGGCTGGTTAAAAAGATAATACCTGTAAGCAGAAGAGCCAATAAGCAGATGACATTTCTTTAGAAAAACCATGAGAACACACACACACAGACACACACACACACACACACACACACACACACACGGATATTTATATAGCACAAAATCCATTCTACGGCAACCCTAAATATGCAGGACAGTCAGCATAGACACTGCAGGGACTGAATGACTCTCAAAAAGAAAGAAATATTGGCCGAGAACAGTGGCTCATGCCTGTAATCCCAGCACTTTGGGAGGCCAAGGTTGGGTGGGTTGCCTGAGCTCAGGAGTTCAAGACCAGACTGGCCAACATGGCAAAACCCCCAAAAATACAAAAAATTAGCTGGGCGCGATGGTGTGCACCTGCAGTCCCAGCTACTCTGGAGGCTGAGGCATGAGAATCACTTGAACCCAGGAGACAGAGGTTGCAATGAGCCAAGATAACGCCACTTCACTCCAGCTTGGGTGACAGAGCAAGACTCTGACTCAAAATAAAACAAAGGAAAGAAAAAATAAATAAATATGTAAAGATCCAAAATACAAAAGGCTGATTTTGGTCCTGAAATGGGAATAAAAAAAAAGGTACACTGTTCCCTCTGACAATATAGGGTATGGTTAGTTTTGTGGTTTGAATACCCTTTAAATCCACTAAATACTCATTCAGCTGATATTTATTAAGCATCTATGTGCCAGGCCCTATATCAATCTAGCATGAGGCCTGTTCCAGAGCTCAGAGTCTTAAACACCGGGATTGGGTACTAATCCACCAAAAGCTTTCAATAGCAAAAGTTTATGGAATTTTACTCTGTGTCAGGCAGAAAAATTAAACAGTCAGTAGTTATCACAATTAAGATACAAAGGCTCTTACACTGCCGATAAAGTTCTACATAAATACATTATGAAAGAGGAATAGGCTATAGGTCACAAGCTAAATGAAAGTGTTTAGTCAAACATTCAATCTGCCAGCCAATCCACCTTTCACTATTGAAGAGATTGTCTCTAAAATACTAGTCCAGGGTTACAGAAAGCCAACCAGGCTACCTTAGTTTCTTGACACTGGAGTCAAAAAGATTTGTTTTAATAAAAGTGGTGATTAACACCTCAAAATAATTGACTTTAGTTAGGTAAAATTCATCAAGTGGAATGAAAGTCTCTCAGGATCAAATCTCAACTACTAATACTTTAAGCAAAGGCAAATGAGATCTTTTTTTTTTTTATCTGAATGTCTTATTTCTGTCTGTCATATACTTTTTTCAATAAGTAATGCAGGTGGGGCCAGCATAAGGACAATGACGAGTGTGTTTTGTGACACAGGAAAGGAAAAGTACATGCCAGAAGTCAGCTGTGCAGTAACCTATGAGAGAGCTACTCCTGTTTCACCCCAGATCATCACCTCGATTCCAAAGCCACTCCAATCACTCAGAACCACAGCTGAAAATTCTCTGAACACACCACTTCTCCAACAAAACTTTCTGCAAGTCTATGCACCAGGTACCACACAAGGCACTAAAGATACAAACATCGTACCCTTGAACTGAGTGTGGTAGCTCACACCAGTAATCCCAACACTTTGAGAGGTCAAGATGGGAGGATCCCTTGAGGCCAGGAGTTTGAGACCAACTGGGGAAACTATTAGTAACAAGACCCCATCTCTATAAAAAATGTAAAATTAGTCAGGCATGGTGGCACACACCTGTAGTCCCAACGACTCTGGAGACTGAAGTGGGAGGATCACTTGAGCCCAGGAGTTCCAGGGTGCAGCAAGCTATGACTGCGCCACTGCACTCCAGCCTGGGCAACAGACAGAGGCACTCCTGCCTCTAAAAAATAAAAAATTTACTGAGCAACTACTCTGTGCCAGGCTGTGGCACATTTCCCTAAGTGTCAGAGAAACCACAAAGGGAGAGGGCATCAGAAGTCATCTGTGACCTTCTTCAGATTGCTTGGCCAGGTGACATCAAACAGATGACAACTTGGCCTATCAAAACAACGTCAAGTTATAAGAATGGCTTCCTATCATTTACTGGCACAACCCAAAAATAAAAATAATAAAGGCTTAATTCTGGCCGGGCACGGTGGCTCACACTTGTAATCCCAGCACTTTGGGAGGGCAAGACAGGCAGATCACTTGAGGTCAGGAGTTTGAGACCAGCCTGGCCAACAATGGCGAATCCCTGTCTCTGCTAAAAATACCAAAATTAGCCGGGCATGGTGGCACATGCCTGTAGTCCCAGCTACTTGGGAGGCTGAGGCCTTGAACCTGGGAGACAGAGGTAGCAGTGAGCTGAGATCGCGCCATTGCATTCCAGTCTGGGAGACACAGCAAGACTCTGTCTCAAAAAAAAAAAAAAAAAGCTTAATTCTACAGCTTTTTGCTTTGGGAGCCTGCTGGTTTATGGAAAAGTCTAACACAGACACAATTATACAATATAATGTTGAGAGCTACATGCATATACAAAAGTATATGGTAAAGCAAGAGAATCATTACAAGACGCAGGATAGTGCTGGAGGAGAGAGATGGAAAAGGAGCTGTGGGGGTACTGATAATATTCTGTTTCTTAGGCTGGGTGGGAGATACAAAATTGTTATCCTTTGTAGCACCCACACACCCACACATCTGTATCCTCTTTTTGTTGTGACTGTCTATAAAGTGAAGGCAAACTAGATACACAAGACAGAGCTGAACAAATGTTCACAAAACAGCAAATTCCCAAGATGCCTGGCTAAGTCACCAGAAAGAGATAACTACTCAATGTTCTTTTCATTGTTCTACAGAATATGCTGAGAGTAAGATCCCTGTAAATGAGCTCAATTCCCTTGTAAGACCGCTCTACCCTGAAGTATCAGACTGTGTGTATGGGACAGAACTAGGAGAAGCCTTGCTCACCCTGGTATTATCCCTTCGCCAAAACATCACTAATAATGGCAGTGCACACGCACACACACATACACGCATCTCAAGGGGCCTGGTCAAAGATGAACTGTAGAGCTTTATAATTCTTCAAGCTGCAAGTTCTTTATCTCCTCACTTGTAAGAATATTTTGGCACTGAAGTAGAAATAACTACTTTGGGGGAAAAAAATACAGTGAAGAAAGACTTCATTCTATAAGTTATCCCTAATATCACTCTGATGAATCTCTTCCAGTAAGAAAATAAGCTTTAAAAAATAAAAAACCTTGGTTAAAAAAATAGATGTCAAAGTCCTTTAGAGGCAGAAATTATGGAAGAAACTCTTAAATTTAAGGCATTTTGGCACTTAAGTGACTCATTTCAGACATCCAGTATCCACCTTTCAATTGGTATTTGTTCAAAGCTTGACTTTCTTTTCCTTCATACCAAAAATACAGTATTAAATCACTCTCTGACACTTGCTATGGGTAACTATGAAGAAAACACCTCAGCCTCCTGAGTAGCTGGGACCACAGGTGCACGCCACCATGCCCAGCTAATTGTTGTATTTTTAGTAGACATGGGGTTTTACCATATTGCCCAGGCTGGTCTCAAACTTCTGACCTCAAGTGATCCTCCTTCCTCAGCCTCCCAAAGTGATGGGATCACAGACATGAGCCCTAGCGCCTGGCCCAAAGGAAATTCTGAATCCAGTATAATTGGTCAAGTACACACGCTTTAGAGCCAGACTGCCTGAGTTCAAATCCTGACACCACTACTTAAAGGCTATAAGACTTTTGTCACGTATGTTTTTGCCTCAGTCAAGTTTGTGCCTCCATTTCCTCATCAATAAAATGGGAATAATATCACTTAGGGTTGTTCTGAAAGTTGTATGTGATTAATATATGTATAAAGGACTTGGAATGATGCTGCTTTGCAAATTTCATTCAACAACATGGAGATACTAAGTATTTGTGTCTATGTGCCAAGGGTTGTTCTAGACCATTTCTTTTTTGTTTTTGTTTCGGAGACAGGGTCTCACTCTGTCACCGAGGCTGAAGTGCAGTGGTGTAATCACAGCTCACTGCAGCCTTGACCTCCCAGACTCAAGCGATTCTTCTTCCTCAGCCTCCAGAGTAGCTGAGACTACAGGCACATGCCACCATGCCTGGCTACTTTTTTTTTTGTAGAGATGGGGGTCTCATTATGTTACCCAGGTTGGGTAACATGAGTTCTTGGGATCATGTTCAAGGGATCTTGAGTTCAAGGGATCCTCCTGCCCGGGCCTCCCAAAGTGCTGGGATTACAGGCATGAGCCACCGCACCTGGCCGATTCTAGAAAGTTTATATATATGAACTCATCAAATGCTCACAAATATCTATGAAGTCTAGGGTATAATATTCCCTATTTCTTAGATAAGGAAATTGAAACACGGAGAGTTTCAATTGAAACTCGGAGAGTAACTGAGTTTATAAGTCATACAGCCTAGACTCAACTTCAAGCAACTTACCCCAGTCCATTTTCTTAACCACTACATACTGCCTCTCAATGTTTGTATTTCGTTGAACAGAAACAACTTTGCATGTTAGCATACATGCTGCTGAAATATGACGCTAGCATCTGTATAAAAGGGACAGGTTCTTACTAAAGAACAGAGCTGCTGACTGTAGGGAAATACCTGGTCCTGCTCTGTATAACCAGTGCTTCCTTTAGGTACTCTATCTCTAACTAAGCAAAAACTTAGTTTCTATGTGGCTGTTTCCTACCAAACTATAAGCATCCTTTGATTCCATACCTCCTCACCAGTCAGCTTCCTTTCCTCTCTCCCAGACCTTCTCCCTCCCTCAACCATCCTAGACACAACTCCGAGATAGACCTTCCAAAAACACAAGGTGGCACAAGTCGCTCCCTTGCTGACACCACAGTGTGTTCCTTGGCTTGTAGGATGGCATGGATGAACACTCCTTAGGATAGCATTCAAGGTCTCTCTGATCTGGCCAGAAACTACTTCTCAACCTCACCTCCCACCCTCATTTCCTTATCATTCATCCTTTGACCCCTTGTCTGTGCCAGGCACAGAGTCAAGTGCGACTGTGGTTCCTACCTTCCCACAATCTACAGACTCGTGGAGGAAAGACAGGACAGAACACAGAGGTGGACACCCCAATCTGACCTCAGGTCCAAAAGAAGCTTCCCACACTGGAGCTGGGCTTCTGAAGGGCTAGCAAAAGTTGGCTGGAAGAAATACCCTTCAGTTTGTGTGTTCCTCTAAGAAGCTTTCCCTGATCATTTTTCTCCTATCTTACTTTGAGAGTTAATCCCCGCTTCTGTAATCTACCAGCACATGGGCTAAAGCTAGTCCATTCGGTGTCTGTACTACAGAGGTGTTCCCTTTGGGAAGAGGCAACCCTGTGGGCCCCCAGCTGAGTAAACACATTGTGGCTATGCACATATTTCAAGATGCTCATTTCTCCAGGCAGACTCAGCCGTGTGCCGGAGAACACAGCTCGGTGGGCAGAACTAGGGTTGGACTGCAGGCCCCACACACCCCTTAGCCAGGTTCCCCCTGACAGGTCACGATTTGTACAATCATATGCAGTGGCCTTGTATCTTCACCTGACATTTCACTCCTCCAGTGGAACAGACATTGTTTACAAATCCTCCAGAGCAGATTATAATCCCCTTGAGGCCAGAGGCTATCTTAACAGTCAAGCAAGAGCCACTCTCCTTGAGATAAAGAATTTTCATACCTTTAAACTCTTCCACCTTCCCATCCACAGGACCCTACAAATTATTAGATGAACTTCTCACTACACCCTTTACCATACCTTACTTTTTGTATCGTTCACCTGACAGCCACGGTCATGACTTTCAGGCAAGTAAGACTCAGAAAAGCCTTCTCAACAAATGAAACATAATGTGCAGCAATGTTTTTTTTAAAATGCTATCTTATAGTCTTGATTCTTTGGCAAGCCTTGAATAACTCAGGAAAATTACTGAATTAAGCAAAGCATTCTCTTACCTGATTAGACTACATAAGTGGACATTTGGTGCATGTTGTCCTTGGTTCTCACAACTGTTGCTTCAGTCTACACAAGTTGGTGCAGAAAGATCATTACCACAGATTGTGTTTGGATCCCAAGCCTGATCTCTTAACAAGGAAGGATCTGTTCCCACAAGTGGATGCTTGCTCCTCCTGAAGCTATCTGACATTCTTAAACACCCACAAAATCTATGAGTCAACTCTGAAAGATTTCTGAGATTAGGATTCCAAAGTATTCTCTGACAGAAGCAGCAGAAAGTTTAGCATTAAGGAAACAATTTACAGTTTTTAACATATAGGTACACGGAAGTCACCTCAAAGGAGATTGTACAAGGCTTCACCAACAAAACCCAACTGCTTCTCTTTGAGCCATGTCTTCTGGGTGTCTGTGTGACACAGCTAAACTTTACCCTAAAAGTGTCCTAATAAATCCCAAGCCAGCAGGGATTTGTAAGCTATTTCTAAAGAAGATAACAAAGACAGGTTTATAACTTATTTAATATAATTTTTAAAACTTTGAAACTGTAAAGACTATAATCCTACTCATTTTTGTTCCTTTGGATATCAGACTAATATGCTCGTGGCATCAAGTCACCGATCACTGGTCTCTGAGGGAAAAAGAGACCTCACATAGAATACACCTGTCTTCAATACCTTTCCTTTGCCATTTAGTCTGCAATATTTAGCTCATGATAGGGGCAATTACTGCTGGTCTTCAACCAAAGGAAGTTGTAGCCAACATTACTCAAATCTGTGATCTGCACAATCGATTATCACCTAAGTCAAAAGCAGATTAACAGTAAAATGAAAAATTATTTAACCTAGATTTGAGCCCAAACGTACAAATGTGCGTCTCTTAATCACTAATTGTGAGATTAAAAATAAAAGAATTTGTAATGTGATTTTATTTCCTGACATCTGCATTTCATTAAGGGACAATACCTTTTTAAAAACATTGAATACTGGAATGGCTTCATACCGAGGCAATGGCAAATATGACACCAGGAACTACTACTGCCAGGCTGGGAATCAGGAGTCCCAGCTCTTTGTTCTGCTTTCAGCTCACTGCCCACAGGACTCTGAACACAGCAATGTATTTCACTTACCGTGGCCTCCAAGTTTCCTCATCTGCAAGAGAGAGGTAGACCGTTCGACCTCTGCTATCTCTGTGGGGGCACTTCAATTCCCTGCATTTGGGGCCTTGTGTGAAGGGTAGAGGACTAGCCTCCCCACACTAGCTTCCCTTAAACCACAGAGGTTCCATCTCTGTGGTGAGGAGGGGACTTTACAGATTAAGGAGAGTCTCCCGGCATTCACGGGCAGCAAAATCAACTGATCATTATGCCCATTCTAAACGTGAGAGGTGGAGTCGGGACGGGAACTCAGGCTTGAATCATCAGTTAGTGTTCTTTCAACCATACCTTCCCTAGAACGCTTCCTGAGAATAAGGGCCAATGCTTCGTGAGGCCTCTTCACTCTTTTCTCTCTAGCCAGACTGGCTATTTATATTCACTTAGTCTAATTTTGTACCCAGGGTCCAGAAATGTGTTGGCAGTGGGTATGCTTCTATAATAGCCAAGATAAAAAGATGCATGGACAACAGCCATGACTTTGGGTAGGGGAGGGGCTGGCATTACTGAAAAAGAAGGTGATCCAATCTCTAAGCACAAAGGATATCCAGCCAATTCTTCCTCCTTAGGCTTTCTCATTCCGCCAGCAGATCAATTATTATTTCACCCTTCATATTTATTCAAAGAATAAAACAGTACAGTAACCTTCTTTTAAAACTAAACAAGTCGTGAAAATAAAAGATACTGGAGCTTCATAAACCAAAAAATTTTGGACGTCCTATGTCAAGTGTATTTTCTTGGCCCAGGATAGGAACACATGCATTCATAAACACACCATGAACATCTGGTGTAATACCACATGCGGCTTTATATAAGCAGCAGAGGAGAAAAGCAGATTGGGATGAATGCAACAGAAGTTGGGCAACGGAGCAAATAGGAAAATGGCAAGTAATCTGAAAGATTTGCCAAAATCACAGAAGAGTTTTAAACCCAGAATGTTTAACCGTCTCCTCAAGCTCATGTTCTGCAAATCTGCCTTGGTATCCACCATAGCAGGCACTTTCAGCCCTACGGAGTAGGATTACATTGGAAATCTCAGGGGCCCTCTGGATTTTCTTACTCTGTAAAAACCACAGAACAGGCTCCCTGTAACCTGAGCATGGCCCAAGTACTAGCTGCATTCAGAGGATAAGGAGGAATGTCACTTTTAAAGCAACACAAATAGTAATTCCTTGCCATTGCACAAGGCCCAGAGTGTGAATCTATCCGGCTGTGCCGTGCACCTTGTTGGCTGCCTCTCTGAGCAGGATCTTGGCTGCAGCTCAGCAGAAGCAAGGCTGCTATTCTCCAGTGCCATCTGCTCACACAGGATGGATTGCTACCCATGAGAGTCTTCCCTCTCTCTCTCTGTAGTAACTCTGGCTGCCCTGTTGGAGAACTACAGCAAGGGCTCCAAAAATGTGTGCAGCTCAGCAACCTCCGGAAGGGAAACGGGAACAGGGAGCGAGCTGATGCGGACACTCTTCTGACAGGACCTCCTCAGCTCTCAGCAAGGACAAGCAGTCCACTGAGCGGGCCAACATGCAATCATCCTTCAACAGCCAGCAAGAACAACGATACCAGTGGCAACAGTAATGAAACACTTAGGAAGTACTGGACCGGGGGTTGTCAAATGAAGGTCATGACCACTATTTTGGTTGTTTAAAATAAAAAGTGTTTGGCACACAAAAAGAGAAAATATTATAAATTCTTAAAATGTGTTTCACTTAATTGCAGGATTAAGCTAATTCCTATCATGGAGCACATTAAAAATAGATATCCATAAAAATTTTAAAAAGAAAAAAATAAGCAAATATTGGGTCAAGTCTTTTTATATTCCCTTGTACGTATTATCTCAATTAATTCTTACAACACCCGTATGAAGTAGTACCATTATTATTCTTGGTTTGTGGTTGAAGAAATAGAAAGTGTTTGAGTAACTTGCCTGGCTGGCTTCCCAGTCAATGTGGTTCCAAAGCCTGAACTCTTAACACATGCCCTACAGCAAGTAGCTCCCTAGACCCTGTGTCCAAAGCCTTCGCTCACTTCCTCAAGCAATTTCTCTCACACCGTAATTCTTTGTTCAACCATCTGTCCCTTTCCCCTTGTGAACTGAGAACACCTCAAGGGGAGGTCTTGTTGAGCTGAGTGACTTAAACAAAGGCTCAGGGAGCAAAGGATCCCATCAGTATTTTTTAAATTAAGTGAGTAAATGAAGAATGTTGAAAGAAAAAAGAAGGCAAATTGTAGCCAAGAAAAAAATAATAAGTCCTGACACTCGAGGGTCTGTCTTTGCCAAAGGGAAATTCAGTCTCTGAACTTAAGAAAGAAAATTAAGAAAACTCAGTCTCTGAATTAAGAAAACGAGTTCCTTGCATTCTTAGAGAGACTTGGGGGAAAATAAACTTCATCTAAAAATTTAATCAGGTTAAAAAAAAACAACTAGAGTGTCAAAACATCTGCCTATGCTTTGTTCTGGGCCCTTCATTCAGGAAAAACTAATGAGTTTCTGGATCAATAAAGGTAAGGCTAGGGTTTATTTGGGGGGTTGAGGGTGAAGAGGGAAACTATTTTGGATTAGAAAGCCAAATCCTTCTGGTATTGGAGGATTGAAAGCTGAGAGATAGAAAAAGAGCACAGTCTCCAGAAGGGAAAAGAGCAAGAAATCAATGAGCTGAACCTAAGCCAGGGGAGGGGCAGGCAGTGACTGAAGGGGTGTGTGGGGAATGGCTGATAGGTTTTTAGGACACTGGTGTCTAACATGCCATGTCAAGTTCCTTGTGCCAGACTCTAATCCCCATCACCCCAAACCTTAATACAACCACCTTACCTAAGTAGTCTATTTTTTTTTTTTTTTTTTTTTTTGAGACAGGGTCTCCCTTTGTCACCCAGACTGGAGTACAGTGGCACAATTATGCCTCACTGCATCCTCAACTTCCCGGGTTTAGGGGATCCTGCCACCTCAGTCTCCTAAGTAGCTGGGGCTACAGGCGTGCGCCACCACGCCTGGCTAATTTTTTTGGTATTTTGTAGAGATGAGGTTCCACCATGCTGCCCAGGCTCGAACTCCTGAGCACAAGCAATCTGCCCACCTTGGCCTCCCACCGTGCTGGGATTACAGGTATGAGTAGTGCTTTGGGAGAATGAAAGAAGGAGGGTCGGGTCCAACATGGGATGAAGTCATACAGAAAGGGCAGCCTTTCCAAGGAAAGACTGAAACGCAGAAGTGAAAAATTACAGAGAAGCATGCAATCTGCGGAAGAGGTGACCAGACAGAATATTCAGTATTAGAGATGTGGTGTGGAGTGCTGTGAAGCCACTGAGTAAACGATGAGGACCCAGGTCTTTCTAATTCGGTATATAAAGCTGGAGGACAGGGACAGCTGATGATCTGTATGTTAACCCTGTGGTGCAAGCCAAGTGCCACGGACTGTTACCCAAGGTCACTAATATCCCCCACCATGAGAACACATTTACTCCCACATGTGCAGCCACTACCATGCCACACACCATAACGATTCAATACTGACAACCAAGACTTGTGGTTCAAAAATCTCTTGCTAGGCAGGGCGCAGTGACTCACGCCTGCAATCCCAGCACTTTGGGAGGCCAAGACAGGTGGATCACTTGAGGTCAGGCATTCGAGACCAGCCTAGCCAACATGGTGAAACCCTGTCTCTACTAAAAATGCAGAAAATTAGCCAGGCTTGGTGGCACATGCCTGCAATCCCAGCTATCTGAGAAGCTGAGACAGGAGAATCGCTTGAACTCAGAAGGTGGAGGTTGTAGTGAGCACAGATTATGCCACTGCACTCCAGCCTGGGCAACACAGCGAGAGTCCGTATCAAAAAAAAAAAAAAAAAAATCTCTTGCTGGCCAAGATGGCCCAGAAGTAGAAATAGTGAAGAGGAAGAGAAGAAAGCATCACACTTCATCTTACAACTCTGGAAGTCTTATTCTACTAATTAATCTAAAAACGAGCTGATAAAATTACCCAATAGGAAACCTCAAACTCTGCCAGATTTTGCTTTCTGGGTAGGACAATCTATTCCCACAGTTGTCTCTATTCCAATATGAGTTCCTGGATATCTGAGGGTGTTTCCGTCATAAATCAAACTGCCTGTAGTGCATTAGGTCCTTGATTTCCATCCGTAAGCTTATTCTATAACCAAGTCTCTGCATCTTATTTGATTCCATATTGCTATTCCAAATAGCACATTCATGAAATTGAATGCTCCACCAGATATACTAATTTTAGAGTCACTTTAAAATTGTCACACTTTCTCCACCGCCAAATAAAAGGAGGAAAACAAAGCAGGCATATGTAATTCAGCAGCTGCCACAGCTGCTCTCTAAAAACTGGTACAAAGAAGGTGACATATTCGAGACAAGAATCTCCCCTCCCTTTTTTCTTTTTATTTAACACTAAACCAGAAGATACCTACAGTCTTTAAAGATGATCAACTTGGTGCAGTAGAGCTACTCCACCAAGGCAGCAATGTCTGGCATCAGTCAACAAACAAAAGATACGTTTTAAAAAACGTAAAGTTTACGTTTTAAACTCATTCCAAATATATATATATTTGGGAAGTGTAATGAGTTTAAATATATATATATATATATATATATATTTTTTTTTTTTTTTTTTGAGATGGAGTCTCTCTCTGTTGCTCAGGTTGGAGTGCAGTGGCATGATCTTGGCTTACTTTAACCTCTGCGCCTGGGTTCAAGCAATTCTCAAGCCTCAGCCTCCCGAGTAGCTGGGATTATAGGCATGTGCCACCATGCTAATTTTTTATTTTTACTAGAGATAGGGTTTCACCATATTGGCCAGGCTGGTCTCAAACTCCTGACCTCAAGTGATCCACCCACTTCAGCCTCCCAAAGTGCTGAGATTACAGGCGTGAGCCACCATGCCTGGCCCTAAGTATATAATTAGATTCCACTTCTTTGAGACTTAAAGACATGACAATCTTCAGATAAATTTAAACCTAATAAAATCCAATGATAGCTGCTATGGTGATTATCAGTCTATTCAGCCCTATATATTTTAGGCAAATCATCAACAACATTCGTTTTACCTGACCTTTTAAGAGCAACTATTGGCTGGGCGCAGTGGCTCATGCCTGTAATCCCATCACTTCGGGAGGCCGAGGCGGGCAGATCAGGAGGTCACGGGTTTGAGACCAGCCTGGCCAATTTAGCGAAACCCCGTCTCTACTGAAAAAACAAAATTAGCCGGGTGTGATGGCCGGCGCCTGTAGTCCCAGCTACTAGGGAGGCTGAGGCAGGAGAATCGCTTGACCAGGGAGGTGGAGGTTGCAGTGCGGAGATTGTGCCACTGCACTCACTCCAGCCTAGGCAACAGAGGGAGACTCCATCTCAAAAAACAAAAAAAGCAACTATTTCTGAAACACAGAGTAAGTCTATATCCAAAAAAAAAAAGCCTATAATTATGCCTGTAATCCCAGCACTTTGGGAGGTTGAGGCAAGCAGATTGCTTGAGCCTGGAACTTCCAGACCAGCCTGGGCTATATAGTGAGACCCTATCTGTACAAAAAAAAAAAAAAAAAAAAAAAAAAACAAAAATTAGCCAAGCATGGTGGCATGTGCCTGTAGTCCGAGCTACTCAGGAGGCTGAGGTTGGAAGATCTCTTGAGTGATAGGTGGAGGTAGCAGTAAGCCACGATCGTGCCACTGCACTCCAGCCTGGATGGCAAAGCAAGACCTTGTCTCAAAAAAAAAAAAAGGAAGAAGAAGACAAGACAGACCAATAATTACAACAGGAATGACACCCTAACAAGGAGACACCTAGCCTGAAACCCTTAACAGAGGGCTGCTTTGCCTTGCATAACACTTGAACTATCAAGAACAAAGGTTTAAATAGTTGATTCTGCAAATTTTTTTGGCCTTTCACTAGTCACTAACCATGTGACAGATTCCCAAGATATAACTAAAGGCAAGGAAAAAAACCAGTATTACAGGAAGATCCTATCATCATAATTTAACTTCTAGAAACACCACAGTGAGTTCCTGGCTCCCGTCACTTAGAACATCTCGCGCCGACTAACAGCAGTTCCAGCTAGAGCTCAGCCACCATCTGTGGCTGTCTTTCACAATCTCAGCCATAAAGGAAAAGCAATGTTTCAAACGTGCTGTTTGGTTTGGCTAGGCTCCTCTACACACAAGCTAAGTGCACGCATTTTTCATTTTCTGGGATCTGAGCTCCAGCAGAGTTTGAAACATGACATTCAAAGCACCATTTAACAGAAGACAAGAAAGAACGACATCCTCTAATACCTTAAAACTGATTTTTTTTTTTTTTTTTTTGTGAGACGGAGTCTTGCTCTGTCACCCAGGCTGGGGTGCAGTGGCACGATCTCGGCTCACTGTAAGCTCCATCTCCCAGGTTCACGCCATTCTCCTGCCTCAGCCTCCCGAGTAGCTGGGACTACAGGTGCCCGCCACCGCGCCCGGCTAATTTTTTTTTTTGTATTTTTAGTAGAGACGGGGTTTCACCGTGGTCTCAATCTCCTGACCTCGTGATCCGCCCGCCTCGGCCTCCCAAAGTGCTGGGATTGCAGGCATGAGCCACTGCGCCCGGCCAAAACTGATCTTAGTTATGAGATTTGGATTGGGACTCTGAGACAACCTAACAGAAAATATCCTGGAGGTGGGAGGGACTTTCCATGAGGTACTAAAATTCATTTCCTCTACAAAACTAACCCTAGAGTAATCACTAACAACAAATACCAATACACTGGCCTCACACCACCTAGAGTGAGGGAGTGAGGGACTGTGAGCAAAAAATTGAAGAGGGGCCACACACACACAAAACCAAACAACCAATGAGCAAGAAAAAATAATACTTTACTGCAATACTTTTAAACATGCCCCAAAAATCCATGATAAAAAAACTGCAGAAAGTTTAAATAACAATAGGACCTGATCCTACATATGCCTGACTTAGTCTTACTTCACCCTCATCCTGACCAGGCCAGATCTGGAATTTATTTGAAATTTTGGTATGTTGTTCATTTTATCACATTAAACTATTATTTATCTTGATTACTGAGTGTTTTTGGTGCCCCCTTAAACTTTTCATTGGCGGACAGTGCCTCAGCTTCACTCCCCTCACCCTGGCCAGGCTGTCAATATATATGAATCTGTGTAATACTAGAAAACCCTGTGTGTTAGCTCTACCATTACTCTCATTTACAAATGAGTAAACACAAAATATTGGCTACTCTGCCCAAAGTCACAGAGCTAGGGTGGTCAAATCAGGATCCAAATCCAGAGCCTACACTCTTAAATACAACTACACTATCTCTCTGAGCTTTGCATCACTAAGTCATTTGGCATAAATCAATACAGTTCTGGATTTTAAAAAATCCAGATATGTGGAAACAATCCAAATAAACTCTAAATAAAGATAATTTGGGGAAATTCAGTCATGAGTTGTTCACCGCTGAACAATATCCTGCAATATTTAGCCTAAGTGTGTTTTTTTCTTTTCTTTTTTTTTTGAGACAGGGTCTCATTCTGCCAACCAGGCTGGAGTGCAGTGGTGCAATCACAGCTCACTGTATCCTTGAACTCCTGGGTTCAAGCAATCCTCCCATCTCATCCGCCCTAGTAGCTGGGACTACCGGGGTACACCACCACAGCTGGCTAATTGTTTTTATTTTTGTAGACACATGGTCTTGCTACGTTGCCCAGGCTGGTCTCAGAAGTCCTGGCCTCAAGTGGTCCTCCCACTTCAGCCTGCCAAAGAGCTGGGATTACAGCCATGGGCCACTACACCTGGCCTAGGCTAAGTGTTATTTCCACCATGCTCCCAGCATTTTTGTCCTGCCATTAATTTTAAATAGCCATCTTATTTTTCAGCATAAGCCAAGGGAGAAAATCTCTGGCCTGACTCAAAGGACAGGACTACAGATTTGAGTAACCTGGAGTAGCTAGTAGGTTCTGAAACGGCCCTGGTATGTACCCTCAAATATGGTAGGTAGGCTTTTATGAGGCTGAGCTACAGTGTGCCCTGCAGGACAATGTTCAGAAATACTTTCCAAATAATGTGTTTATTTAGAAAGAGAATATGGAGAGCAGGCCAGGTGTGGTGGCTCATGCCTATAATCCCAGTACTTTGGGAGCCTGACAGGGGGAGGATCACCTGAGGCCAGGAGTTCAAGACCCACCTAGATAACATAACAGAGACCCTCATCTTTACAAAAACAAACAAAAAGAACATGCAGGGCCAGGCACAGTGGCTCACACCTGTAATCCCAGCACTTTGGGAGACCAAGGCGGGTGAATCACCTGAGGTCAGGAGTTCAAGACCAGACTTACCAACATGGTGAAACCTCGTCTCTACTAAAAATACAAAATTAGCTGGGCATGATGACACATGCTTGCAAGCCCAGCTATTGGGAGGAGGCTGAGGCAGGAGAATAGCTTGAACCTGGGAGGCGGAGTTGCAGTAAGCCGAGATCGCGCCATTGCACTCCAGCCTGGGCAACAAGAGCAAAACTCTGTCTCAAAAAAAAAAAAAAGAATATGCAGAGTAACCTACTAAAGCTACAGTGGTTCTACCACACTTAACCAGTTGTTAGTGGTGGTCATTGCAGTTTAAAAGGGTCATGGTGAAAGGCTGAAAAAGAATTAGAAACGACACGGGAAGAATGGTAGACAGAACTGGAGCTATTTTTCTTGGGGAAAAAAAGACAACTTAAGTCAGAGAAGTGCTGCCTAGCAACTATTTTCAATTATCTGAAGAGCTAGTGGATTTAATTTATGTGACAACAAAAGACTGAAGTTGGACAAATGGATGACAGTTTATGGATGACAGTTTCAAGGAGCTGGCTTTCATCTCAGTATAACAGGAAAAAAAATCTTCCAACAATTAGACCTGTCCAGCAATGAAAGAGCCTGTTTCCAGAGAAGGAGAGTTAGCTGTCAGCTGCTATAGAATGGATCCAGCACAGAATGGCCACTTGGAGAGAATGACTTAAAATCCCTTCCAATTCTAAGACATTAAGAAATGGAACAAATCATTAAAATTAACACATTCATTGTTATGCATAGTGTTTAGTCTCTAAGAACCCTAGAAAACCAAAACAGAACTGAGCTCCACGGAAAGGAGATCTTGCATTTTTTTCGCGCTCCAAGCTAGATCCTTGATCTTTTTTTTAAACTAAGCCACTAAAGTAATACAAGTAAAAAAAAAAAAAAAAAAAAAAAAAAAAAAGTCTATCTGCCTTTTGGAAAAACTAAATTACGTCCTGAGACAGTATTTATAGTTACCATTTAAGAAAACTGGGAAACTGTACTCATATATGCAATCAATATTTTATAGTTCTCTTGTAAACTACATTGGCTGTTCTACCACAGTTATGCAGAAGAAAAAATATAGAAGCAGCTGAGTGCAAAAAACAAAGCAGACCAGAAGTTGAATCAGATATATCAGCAGCCCAGCATATTAAAAGATCCTGAAAAAAAATCCATCCGATTAGACCTACAGGAAAACTTAGAAAACTGCCCCTCTTGATGATGACATAATTTGTTTCTTTTTTTTTTTTTTGGAGAGAGTCTTGCTCTGTCACCCAGGCTGGAGGTGCAGTGGTGTGATCTTGGCTCACTACAACTTCCACCTTTCAGGTTCAAGTGATTTTCCTGCCTCAGCCCCCTGAGTAGCTGAGACTACAGGCACAAGCCACCACACCTGGCTAATTTTTGTATTTTTAGTAGAGAAGGTTTCACCATGTTGGCCAGGCTGGTCTCAAACTCCTGACCTCAAGTGATCCACCCGCCTTGGCCTTCCAAAGTGCTGGGATTACAGGAGTGAGCCACTGCACCAGCCAAGATGACACAATTTTTAAAAAGCAAGTATGGCCAGCCCCAGTGGCTCACACATGTAATCCCAACACTGTGGGAGGCCAAAGTGGGAGAACTGCTTGAGTCCAGGAGTTCAAGACCAGCCTGGGCAACATAGTGAGACCCTGTCTTCAAAAGAACTTTAAAATCGGCAGTGTGGTGTTGAGCACCTGTAGTCCCGGCTACATGGGAAACTGAGGGGGGAGGATTGCTAGAGTCTGGGAGGTTGAAGCTGCGGTGAGCCTTGAAAACACCACTGTACTCCTCCAGCCTGGGAGATAAAGCAAGACTATTTCAAAAAAATTTTAAAAAGAAATTATGGATTCAAGGAGTCTTCCAAATGAGGAACACACATAACTTTAATGCAAATATTTTTGTTTGGACAAGACTGAACACAAGAGAAGTCCAAGGGAAAATAGAAGGACAGCACAACTAATAGGAGGTTTACAAACAGTGAGCAAGTGTAGCCTCTGCTGGATGGTACACACACACACACACACACACACACACACACAGCTTAAATCCCAATGGATTGTGCTAGTGCTTCCATTCAAAGCACCACATTCACTAAGGAAGATTATAAATGAAATCAAAGCATTAGGAGTCCAGAAAAGAAGGGAACAAACAATAGAAAAAAGCCTCCTACTTCCCAGGCATTTTACACAGAGGACCCCATCTGACCCTCAGGAATGAAGTTTAATTAACTTCCCCCAAAGTTTACAAAGCCAGTAAAAGGTGGAGCCAGAGTTATGCCTGCCTCTAAGCCCACCTATATTTTCTCTACAGCATATAGCCAACTCCCTGTGCCTACCACTTCTTGTGCCGAAGGCCACCAGATACCTCCACCTGAAACTTCTTACAGGCATGTTAAGCTCATTATCCTCTTCACGCCTGGACTGCCCTCCTTGTGTTAAATGGGACTACTTTCCTGGCACACTCATTCAAGTTCACCCCTTCAAAGGGCAGCACTTGGCTCTGCCCCGCCCGCCATTCTCCTACAGTCCTATCAGACAACTGCCATCACTACCCCCACTCCTCTCACTTCCCCTTTTATCCATTACTGTTACCCCAGACCGCATCTAAACTGTTGTGGCACCATTTTGGCTGTGCTCCAGTTTCCCACCACTACAATCCACTTCATACCCTGCTACGAGAAACAGCCACCAAAAGGAGTTTGAGGAACTCGATCTGGAATTACATGTAAGCCCCAACTCTACATATAATTCCTCCAACTCTAGATTTCAGTGAAGGTTCCTTTTTTTTTTTTTTTTTTCCCAGACATGGGATCTCCCTGCGTTGCCTAGACTGGAATGCAGTGGCTATTCACAGACAGAATCATCATGCACTACAGCCTTGAACTCCTGAGCACAAGTGATCCTCCTGCCTCAGCCTCCCAAGTAGCTGGGACAACAGGTGTGGTGTGTGTCATCTCACCCCACAAAGTCCCCTTAATTTTAATTGTCTACTCACAGACGTGATACCTACATCAAAAATACCCTGCTTTCACATGTTTCCACCTGCTACTCATCCTTCAAGGCTCGGTTCTAATGCCATCTTTCCCAAAGCCCTCTAACTCTTTTGTCCAGAGGTGTAACAAACAACTATTAAGCAAGGTATGTTAGACACTAGAGATTTTTTAAATGAACTTAATAAAAGTTCATAGAAGTAACTCTTCTCTCTACCGTTCTTAAAAAAGTGTTTTCATTCCTATTTTTATAGCACTCAATATAATTTGCTTTATAAAATAATTGAGTGTATTTTTATCTTGTAAATTGTTGAAGGTAGAGACCATTTCTTACTCTGATTAACAAAATGCTTTTGGAATAGACTGATTTTACAAGTGCTTAATAAGTTTAAAGTCTACCCATTTGTCTGCCAATACTGACAAGCCTCTTAACTGTTCTCCCTAGTTTCACTCTAGAACTTTCGACCCCAGTTTCCAAATAGCCTGAGTGATCTATTCAAAATGTGAGTCAGATGTCAGTCCCATGTTTAAAAACAATGGCTACACTGTGGGTTAGGCAATGGTGTTTTAGCTATGACACCAAAAGCACAAGCAACAAAAGAAAAAATAGATCATCTGGACTTCATCAAAATCAAAAACTTGTGCTTCCAAGGGAGCCATCAAGAGAGTGAAACAGGATAGGAGAAAATATTTGTAAATCATATATCTGATAAGTGACTTGTATCCAGAATATATAAAGAATTCAACAAGACAAATGAGCCAATTTTAAAATGGGCAAAGGATTTGAATGGAATTTCTCCAAAGAAGATATGCAAATGGTCAGTAAGCATATGAAAAGAAGTTCAGCATTATTAGTTCTCAAGAGAAATACAAATCAAAGCCACAATGAAATACCACTTTATACTCAATAGGGTAGCTAAAATGGAAAGAGAGAGAAAGGGAGCGAGGGAGGGGTGGTTAAAGCAAACTAAATATGACCTGAGAAGGACTCCATACTTCTGTATTTGAGTCTTTGTGAAACCGCCTTTGCAAAATTATAACTGAGGAAATTATGACAGTGAAAGAAATCAGACCTAACTGACTCCATCTTGCTTCTAACCTTTAAGCTGCCCTTGTTCATTGCTGGGTGTAGGCCAAACCAACTTTGGGAAGGAATTCAGTACATGGGTTTGACTCTGAAACAAAATTGATTAACAGCCCTTTCCTGAAAAGATCCCTTCTTGCCTGGGGACCAGTCTGCCTTTGCAGGACTAACAAATTAGCTACAAGATTAGAAATTACAGTTTAGGGGTCATGCAGCCTCTGGCTCCAAGAGTCCAAACCTCCCCAAATTGCTCCTGGGGATAACATCACTCTGTAAAATCTAAGATCAGTTCTTGAGATATTTTGCAGATCCTGCACTCACTGGATCAGCTGACACTACCCAGACCCATAATCTGGCTCAACAAGTTCTGCCATCCCACCCAAGAACAGAAGACAGCAAGAAAACCTCACTTTGACCCCCTATGATTCCATCTCCAACCTGACTAATTAGCACTCCCCCACTTCCCAAGCCCTACCCGCCAAATTGTCTTTAAAAACTCTGATCCTTGAATGCTCAGGGAGATTGATTTGAGTAATAATAAAACACCGGTCTCCCATACAGCCAGCTCTACGTGGATTACTCTTTCTCCATTGCAATTTCTGTCTTGATAAATCAGCTCTGTCTAGGCAGCAGGCAAGGTGAGCCCATCAGGAGATTACACTTGTGGACAAACTGCAACCTGGCTTAGGTAGATAAGACTAAAAACCTAATTTAGGAGTATGTGACTATAACAATAGCTGAGTCTTGGCCAATCCCAGTGGCCATACTTCAACCACTCATACACTGCTGAGTGTTCAAACTGTGTTCAAATAAGGCAAACGCCGAGCTATAACCAATCCAGCCATTCTGTATCTCACTTCTGATTTCTGTAGTCATTTCTCTTTTTTTGTCTATAAATCTTCTTCCACCATGTGGCTGTACTGGAGTCTCTGTGAATCTGCTGTGATTCTGAGGGCTGCCCGATTCGTGAATCATTCATTGCTCAATTAAACTTGGCTGAAGTTTTTCTTTTATCAGAAGGTAAAAGTTGACAATGATGAAAAGAAACTGGAACCTTCATTCATTGCTGGTGGGAAGATAAAATGATGCAGCTACTTTGGATAACAGTTTGGCACTTCCACAAACTATTAAATGTCAAGTTACCAAATGAACCTGTATTTCTATTCTTAGGTATATACCCAAGAGAAATGAACATTTACATCCATACAAAAACTTATATACAAATGTCCCATAGCAGGAAACAACCCAAGTGTCCATTAACGAATGAATGGATAAACAAAATGTGGTATACCCATTCAATAAATTACTTGGCAATACAGATAAACCCTGAAAACATGCTAAGCAGCCAGACACAAAAAGTCACATATATTAACATACGACTATCCAGAATAGGCAAATCCATACAAACAGAACTAGAGTAGTAATTGCCTGGGGCTGGGGCAAGGGGGAAATAGGGAGTGACTGCTAATGGGTATAGGGTTTCTTTCTGGAGAAATGAAAATGTTCTGAAATTAGATAGGGGTGATGGTTTTACAACTCTGTAAAATATAGGAAAACCTCTGATTTTTACACTTTTTTTTTTTTGTAGAGTTGGGGTTTCACCGTGTTAGCCAGGATGGTCTCAATCTCCTGACCTCATGATCTGCCCGCCTCGGCCTCCCAAAGTGTTGGGATTACAGGTGTGTGCCACTGCACCCGGCCCTGAGTTGTACACTTTTAAAGAATAAATTTTACTGTATGCAAATTTTACATTCAGTATGGCTGTTACGTATAAAAAATAAATAAAAGTAACAACCTAAAAACCATCCATGGATTCTCATCCGGTTACAATGAGGCCCAAACTCCTGGCCATGCCTCAAGGCCCTATACCTACCTTTCCAGCCTCCACTTCTACCATCTCCTCCCCACTTACAATGCTCAAGACACCAGCCTCCTCCCCCATCCTCTCCACTTACTGAGAGTTCACTCCTACATTAGGCTCTTTCCACATACTGTTTCCTCCGCCTCAAATCTTCTTGTTTAAGACACTTCTCACTCTATCGCCCAGCCTAGAGTGCGGTGGTGTGACCATAGCTCACTGCAGCCTCCACCTCCTGGGCACAAGTGATCCACCTCAGCTTCCCAGTAGCTGGGACTACAGGCCTGCACCACCACATCCAGCTAACTTTATTTTTATTTTCCATAGAGACGGGGCCTCACTCTGTTACCCAGGCTGGTCTCAAACTCCTAGCCTCAAGCAATCCTTCTGCCTCGGCCTCTCAAAGTGCTGGGAATACAGGTGTGAACCACTGTGCCCAGCCTGCTACCAAATCTTCACATGCCTGACTCCTACCCTTATTCAGAGCTCAGCTTAAGTATTACCTCCTCAAAGAGGCCCCTAACTTCACAATCTCAAGTAGTCTTCCCACTCTTCCTCACTGTACTATCTCATTTTCTTTAGAGTACTTCCAGAAGATATCAGGTACAAGGCATACGGTATATGAGGTGTCTTATTTTTCTGTCTCCTCTCCTCTCATTATAGCCTATTAAAACATCAGTTGAACTGAACCGTCATGAAAAAAATTTACTATTCAAATGGCAACAGACAATAACTGAAACTATGAAATAGAACATCTTACAAGAGATAATGAATAACAAATTAAAGGTATCAACAGGTATGAGAGAATTTTAGAGAAGAAAATGACCTGTAGCTACAACAGGTATGGAAAGGCTTCATGGAAGCAATGAGAGTAAAAATGGACTTCGAGAGATTAAAGAAGTGTGAAAGGCATTACACGCAAAAGGTACATGTGAACAAAGCACTCCTTGCTGCCTTGTCTATGACCCCCATGCTTTACCTGCATGCATGCACACCGCCATGCCTCCTGGGAATGTAATGTAGAACTCAGAGCTCAAACCCTAGACTGTCAGTACCTCAAGGACAGAGAACAAGTTTTACTTTTCTGCACGCCTCCCCATACCTAATGCTGGGACATGTGACAAATGGGACAAATGAATAATAAAATAACACCAAGTTCAGGCATTATTCCTGAACTCTTACCATTATGATGAAAAGCAATTTCCACCTCCTCACAACCAAATGGCTTCTATTTTTGACCTCCTTTGGTCCTTTTGATCATGGGAGGAGGAAGTTATTGCTTCCTTTTTTAGGTTTAAAAAAAAAAAATGTTTTAGGGACAGAACAACAACAACAAAAAGTGCATCCCTCTATCCTACCCTTAAAGGGCCTTCTGAGCCTCAGCATACTTGTTCCCTGCTATCCATGGTGCTATGGTCTGAACGTGCCCCCCAGATTCATATGCTGAAACTTAATAACCAATGTGATAGTATTAAGAGGTGGGGCCTTTAAGTGGTCATAAGGGCTCCTCCCCTGTAGTGTGGTGGCTCACGCCTGTAATTCCAGCATTTTGAGAAGCCGATGCAGGCAGATCACTTGAGGCCAGAAATTCAAGACCAGCCTGGGCAATATAGTGAGACCTTGTCTCTACCAAAAATTTAAAAATTAGCCAGGTGTGGTGGCATGCGCCTGTAGTCCCTGCTACTCTGGAGGCTGAGATAGGAGTACTGCTTGAGCCCAGGAGTTCCAGGCTGCAGTGAGCCAATATTGCATCACTCCACTCTAGGCTGGGCAACAGAGCAAGACCTCACCTCCAAAAAATAAAAAACAAAAAAAAACACAAAAACAATAAATTAAGTCTTGTGTCTTATAAAAGAGGCTTCACCACCTTGGGAGTCTGAGGCAGGAAAACTGCTTGAGTATAGGAGCTCAAAACCAGCCTGGCCAACAAAGTGAGACCCTGTCTCTAGTGGAAAATTTTTAAAATTAGAAAAAATAAAATCAAAGAAGCTTAATGTGGCCTTTAGCCCTTTTCCTCTTCCATCCTTTCTGCCATGTGAGAATACAAAGTTCAAGGTGCAACCTTGGAAGCAGTCAACAGGCCTTATTAGACACCAAACCTGCCAGCACCTTCATCTTGGAATTCCCAGCCTCCAGAACTGTGAGAAATACATTTCTGTTGTTTATAAATTACTCGATCTCAGGTATTTTGTTATAGCCACACAAACAGACTAAGACACACTGCCCCTACATGGCATTTATAAGACATGAGTATTTCACTAGTTTCTAGAGTACTCAGATGTCAGCAAGACATAATGGGAAGAAGTTTAATCCTAGCTATGGAGCCCCAGGTTTGAATGCTAGTTTCTCTTTAACTAGCTGTTTGACTTAGGACAAGTTACTCAACCTTTCTGAGGCCACATATTTGTCACTCAACTTTTTTTTTTTTTTTTTTTTTTTTTGAGACATAGTCTCGGCTCTGTTGCCCAGGCTGGAATGCAGTGGCACGATCTTGGCTCGCTGCAACCTCCGCCTCCCGGGTTCAAGCGATTCTTGTACCTCAGCCTCTCGAGTAGCTGGTACTACAGGCGCACACCACCATGCCCAGCTAATTTTTGTATTTTTAGTAGAGATGGGGTTTCACCATATTGGCCAGGCTGGTCTCGAATTCCTGACCTTGTGATCCACCTGCCTGGGCCTCCCAAAGTGCTGGGATTACAGGAGTGAGCCACCACGCCTGGCCAACTTTTTTTTTTTCTTTTTGAGACAGGGTTTCGCTCTGTTGCCCAGACTGGGGTGCAGTGGCTCAAACACAGCTCACTGTAGCCTCACTATAGACTCACTGTAGCCTCCTGGGCTCAGGCAATCCTCCCACCTCAGTCTCCCAAGTAGCTGGGATTACAGGCATGCGCCACTACTCTGGCTAACTCTGTTTATTTTTTGTAGAGACAGGGTCTTGCCATGTTGCCCAGGCTGGTCTCTAACTCCTGGGCTCAAATGATCCATCTGCCTTGGCCACCCAAAGTGCTGGGTTACAGGCGTGAGCCACTGCACCTGACCAAGTTAGTTACTCAACCTTTCTGAGGCCATTTATTTATTTGTAAAGCAAATGATATAACAAAAACTGCTCTGGAGATCTGTGTGGGAATTAGAGATAATATGCATTCATTAGTCAGTCCAGGGCCTGGCAGTTGCTTTGCCCCCTGCAAATGTTGGTTATGACCAAGTCACAAGAATCATAAAATGCCAGGGTCACAGGTTACTGCTGCCCAGACAGAAGGTGCTGAAGATCAGAAAATAGTTGACTTCTAGCTTCTTGGAAGCTAGATGATAAACAAGAATGACTCTGCATTATTTCAGTATTATCTGTCTGGCTAAGTAAGGGATGCTTGCTCCTGGATCTGTTGTTTAACTAGTACAAAAACTCTCAGAACTTAGAGGTGAGACTGTTAAAATATAACATCAGCCATTTAAATTCAACTACATGAAGCTGTACAAACAAGACCTTTTGTACTATGTCTTAAAGGCCAACCTGAGAGCTTAAACATCAAGTGGAGGGGGTAAAATACACAGAGTAATCCAAAAGCCTCTATTATCTACTCATGGTTTTTTAAAAAAATCTAGTTTGGGCCGGGTGCAGTGGCTCACACCTGTAATCCCAGCACTTTGGGAGGCCGAGGCAGGTGGATCATCTGAGGTCAGGAGTTCAAGACCGGCCTGGCAAACATGGTGAAACCCCATCTCTACTAAAAATGCAAAAAAAAACTTAGCAGGTCATGGTGGCAGGAGCCTGTAGTCCCAGCTACTTGGGAGGCTGAGGCACAAGAATCGCTTGAACCCAGGAGGCAGAGGTTGCAGTGAGCCAAGATCACACTACTGCACTTCAGCCTGGACAACAGAGTGAGGCTCCGCCTCAAAGAAAAAAAAAAAGTCTAGTTTGCTAAAGGAAAATACATGGTTGAGATATCTGATCCATTGTCCATTGTGAAAGTACATCATCTAAAAAACTTACAAAATTTCCAAGTCCTTAAACCTTCTCACAATATGCACCAATACAGATTGTTAAAGAGCAGACTAGCATAATATAATACCATTTAACAATTTACTTGGTAGATTTTGAAGGGAACAGGTAATTCAACATGCTTTTCAGAATGGATGAATTTATAGTTAACAGTTTGAAGCCCAATTTACTAATTTTAAGATTGTTTGCCATCCTTCAGTTCCAGAAGTTAAAAGCCGAAGTTTAAATGATATACTACAATGCCACTATGTTTATGTATATCTTAAAGGCAAGCACAGCAATGAGGGCTGGAAAGGTGATATGGGGCAGGCATGATAACCCTTTCCTTTGACAATATCATTAGAGATGGATGCAGACTAAAATGATAATAGAAAAGGCAAGGCCAAGCCATAAAAGCAAGGACCTCTTGTGGACCATAAACAAACTTTACAAGAGGAGTTTCAGGTATGCTGTCACAATGACCACGCCATCTTTTTGTAGCTGTGCTCATTTGTCAAAGCTCAGCTCAGGAATCGCCTCCTCTAAAAAGCCTTCCCAAATCTCACCTCCTCCTAAATGCTGGGTTAGCTGCCTCTTCTGTAAGCATGCACATCTTGTAGCCTCAATTAATTTTTTTTTTCTTGGAGACAGGGTCTTGTTCTGTTGCCCAGGCTGGAGTGCAGTGGCATGATCACAGATCACTTCAACCTCAACCTCTTGGGCTCAAGTGATCCTCCCACCTCAACCTCCTGAGTAGCTGAGACTACAGGTGTGCACAACCACACCCAGCTAATTTTCTTACATTATTTTTAGTAAAGATGAGGTCTGGCTATGTTATCCAAGCTGGTCTTGGACACTTGGTCTCTAGCAATCCTCCAGCCTCAGCCTCCCAAAGTGCTGGGATTACAAACATGAACCACCACACCCAGCCCAAATGTGTTATTTTCTTCTTGTTTGCTTGCCTGTCTGACTGCCTGCCTCCACCAAAAACAGCAGCTCCTTCAGGAACAGACCTTGTTTCACCTCTTTGCATCCCACAAGCCAAGATTGCCTGGCACTCAAACATTTGTTGAAAGACACATTTACCAGGACATTCAGTGCAGCACGCTCTGTATATCGAATGACTATAAATAACCTAAATTCCAATCAACAGGAGACTGATTAAATTGTGGTCCCAGGACTCCCGTGGGTCCATGAGACCTTTTCAGGGGTCCATGAGTTCCCCTTTAATTACATGTGTATAAAGCCAGATGTTCTTCAAATACTTTAACCAAAACAACATAGCACCAAAGACTGAATGAAGAACCAGATATGAGAATAAAGTTTTCTTCTATTAGGCCAGAAAGATTTGCAAATGTGCAAAAATAACAGTACTTTTCTCATTAGATTTCATTTTGGAAAACAGTTAATTTTCACAGAAATCTGTTAACATACAGTGGATTATTGTTATTTTTGATGAATTAATATTTTTAAATTTTCTCAATTTTCTTTGTTTTTGAGACACAGTCTCGCCCTGTCGTCCAGGCTGGAGTGCAGTGGTGCGATCTTGGCTCACTGCAACCTCCGCCTCCTGGGTTCAAGCAATTCTCAAGCAAATCTCAGCCTCCAGACTAGCTGAGATTACAGGCATGTGCCACCACACCCGGCTAATTTTTGTATTTTTAGTAGAGACAGGGTTTCACCATGTTGGTCAGGCTGGTCTCAAACTGCTGACCTCATGATCCACCCACCTCAGCCTCCCAAAGTGCTGGGATTACAGGCATGAGCCACTGCGCCCGGCAAATTTTCTCAATTTTAATTTCAAATCCATTTAACATCTATATATGTAACCCACATAAACAAAGCTTCTTTGGTTCTCAATTTTCAAATGTGTTAAAAAGGACCTGAGGCCAAAATGTAAGAGAAAAGCTAAATAAACTATGATATATCTGTACAATAAAAGATAATGCAGATATCTTTTTAAAAGAATAAAGTAAACTGATACATGCTGATGGAAACCACTATCTAAGCTTTACTGCTAAGTTTTTCTTAAGTGCAATACAAAGAACAAATATGTACATTAAAAAAAAAGGTACTGCTATACACACATAAATGCTATAGATACATGACAAAATCTTTGGATACACATCCAAAAAAAGTTAAAAGCAGATGCCCCTGTGGAGAGAAACTGGGGAACCAAGAGTCAGGGATAGGCATGAAACTTTCCACTCTATTCCTACTGTATTACTTGAAAATTTTACCATCTGCATGTACCTGTATTACCTTTTCAAAATTAAAAATGGAATAACAAATTATATTTGAATATTGGAATTGTACATGAGTATTTAACTCACATTAAAAAACGGTATTTAACAGAATTGGAAAATATTAGATGATACATTGTTAAAGCAAGCAATTTTCAAAACAGTAATACTATAATACAATGCAATAATAATGTAACTCAAAATGTGTGTGTGTGTGTGTGTGTTCCTGAAAAAGTCTAGAAGGATACACTGTATATAAAAGTATTAGCACTGTGGATGGTGGCTCATGCCTGTAATCCCAGCACTTTGGGAAGCCAAGGCGGGCAGATCACTTGAGGTCAGGAGTTCGAGACCAGCCTGGCCAATATGGTGAAACCCCGTCTCTATTAAAATACAAAAAATTAAGCCAGGCATGGTGGCAAGTGCCTGTAATCCCAGCTACTTGGGAGGCTGAGGCAGGAGAATCACTTGAACCCAGGAGGTGGAGGTTGCAGTGAGCCAAGAGCCGAGAACACGCCACTGCACTCTGGCCTAGGCGACAGAGCAAGACTCCATCTAAAACAAACAAACAAAAAAAGTATTAGCAATAACTTTTCCTTCCAGTTGGTAAATTACAAGTGATTGTTTTCATCTTTCTAAACTTTTGCTAACTTATACATATTATTTCTATAATCAGGAAATCAGTTTATATATGTATGCTACATATATCCATACCTAAATAAAATGTTTTTCATTTTATTTTTTTATTTACTTTTTGAGACAGAGTCTTGCTCTGCTGCCCAGGCTGGAGTACAGTGGCGCAATCTCAGCTCACTGCAACCACTGGATTCAAGAGATTGTCCTGCCTCAGCCTCTCAAGTAGCTGGGACTACAGGCACATGCCACCAAGCCCAGCTAATGTTTGTATTTTTAGTAGAGACAGAGTTTTGCCATGTTGGCCAGGCTGGTCTCGAACTCCTGGCCTAAATGAAACATTTATTAAGCCAAAAAGTACACAAATAAAGTAGCACCTATAAACTACCAAGAACTTGAGTGAATATTTGTAAGTTACGTTTAAAACTCTCCCTATGTCGGCCGGGTGTGGTGGCTAACACCTGTAATCCCAGCACTTTGGGAGGCCGAGGCAAGTGGATCACCTAGGTCAGGAGTTCAAGACCAGCCTGGCCAACATGGTGAAATCCCATCTCTACTAAAAATACAAAAATTAGCTGGGCATGGTGATGGGCGCCTGTAATCCCAGCTACTTGGGAGGCTGAGTCAGGTGAATTGCTTGAACCCGGGAGGCGGAGGTTGCAGTGAGCCAAAATCACGCCACTGCACTCCAGCCTGGGTGACAAGAGCAAGACTATGTCTTAAAAAAAAAAAAAAAAAAAAAAATTCTCCCTATGATTTAAGTTCTATTTTGGCCACTAGTTTTATTCCTAGAAACCTATCCCAAAGAAAGTATATCTGTCCAGTGATTTGTACACAATGACATTTGTAAGAGCATTCTTTATTTGTTTGTTTAAATGTTTATTTTATGTATAAAGAACTATCGTGGTTTTTTATTGGGTAGATGCCTTGGATAATCCTTTGAAAGAGGATCATTTAGTCCAACTTAATAAAACTGATGTTGTTCGCGTACTGACGGAAACACTGGCAGCACGTATTGAGGCCATATTTCTGGATCAGACAGTGCCGGTTTGAACAGACGCGACAAGAGCGAGAACCCTGGTGGAATTTTCAGCAGTGGCTCCAGTACAGCTGCTGGTGACCCATCTTGCTGACAGGAGTGCAACAAGGTAAAAGGAAGGAGCTAGCCCACGCATGTGCTCTTCCAAGGGCATTCTTAATCAGCAAAGTATGCAAATAACCCAAATGTTCCACAAAAGATTGGTTAGACACATTCTAGTTCATTCAACCCTATAGCACATTCACCCAGGCAGGCGCTCAGGGCAAAATCCTAGGATTCATTGTAGACTTCTTTCTCTCCATCACCTCTCACAACCAATTCATTATGTCCAGTCAGCTCTGCCTTCATACATATCTCAAATCCCTTTATTTCTCTCCTCCTCTGCCACCAACAAGTTCAAACCACAGGCCACTCTCCTCATCCATACTGGTCTCCCTCTTGCTCACCTAAGTCACCTCTCCACACAGCAGGCAAAAGATCAACTTTTAGAAAGTAAATCTTTTCATGTCATTGTCCTATGTAAAACCCTTCCTTGGCTTTCCAGTGCCCTTGGAATAAAATCCAATCCTTAACAGGATCCCCCAGGCTCTACCTGATCTGGCACCTGCTCGTCTCTCTGACCTGACCTACTTCCACATCCCTTCTATATGCTAGGCTCCAAACATACTGTCACTTCTTTCTGTTCCTCAGACACGCTATGCTAATTCCCACCTTAGGGCCTTTGCACTTGCTGTTCCTTCTTCCTGGAACACCCTGTTCCTAATCATCACAAGCTCATTGTCTATGGTATGAATAAGGACATTCACCTCCTGGAGAGGCCTTCCCTAATCACACAACCTAAGACAGTCACTTTAATTTATTTGCTTAAATTACCCTTAAGGAATTAAGGGTGACTTTTACTTGCTGCTTTCATTTCTTCTACTGTTTTACATTTTCTAAATTTTGTACAAGGCATGACTTTGATCAGAAAAAGCTACTTCTAAAAAATGATCCTGGCCAGGTATGGTGGCTCACACCTGTAATCTCAGCATTTGGGGAGGCCGAGGCGGGCACATTGCCTGAACTAAGGGGTTCAAGACCAGCCTGGGCAACACGTAGAAACCCTATCTCTACAAAAAAATACGAAATTATCCAGGCATGGTGGCGCATGCCTGTAGCCCCAGCTACTTAAGGGGCTGAGGTAAGACAATCACTTGAGCCCGGGAAGTCAAGGCCACAGTGAGCCGTGTTCATGCCACTGCACTCTAGCCTAGGTCACAAAGTGAAACTATGTCTCAAAAAGAAGAAGAAGAAAAAATCCCACTGGAAGAATGTGCAAAGATTCAGATGTACATGTGGCTAAGGCAGGCTTACTGTCATGGAATGCCTTACTCAAGTCACAAATAGTGTTCTTCAAATATCTGTAAAAAATCCTCAAAGAAACCAAAAAAGCAATAACATTAAGTGGATATGGAATGGACCTTTGGACTGGAGAGGTCTCAAAACCAGTCAGACCCTTGCTTGACCTGTGCTACATCTTGAGCCTCACCAAGCTAGTGGGGGAAATGGAATAGAACATACTCTAGAAACCCTGTAATAAGCCAAGACTCTGTATGATCTATAAAAAGGATAACTATTGAAACCTGTTTTAGATACGTTGTTGAACTCTGGCTCCCAAGTCTCTCTAATACAATGTTTCTATCTTCCAGTTCTCAGAAGTTTTCCCTCTTACATAAGACACACATTTATACTTAATGAGCACCAAAAAAAACCCTGAGCCCTCTGAACTAGGCCATCTTTTCAAAAAGAGGCTGGGCCCATAGACTAACTTGAAATGCTAGTCCCATCAGCAAAACTCCAGCAAGAGCTGCAGTTAATATTGAGAGCAGAGGCCAGGTGCGGTGGCTCACGCCTGTAATCCCAGCACTTTGGGAGGCCGAGGCGGGCAGATCACGAGGTCAGGAGTTCAAGACCAGCCTGGCCAATATGGCGAAACCCCATCTCCACTAAAAATACAAAAATAGCCACGCGTGGTGGTGTGTGCCTGTAGTCCCAGCTACTCTGGAGGCTGAGGCAGAAGAATCGCTTGAACCTGGGAGGCAGAGGTTGCAGTGAGCCGAGATTGTGCCACTGCACTCCAGCCTGGGTGACACAGTGAGACTCCGGTCTCAAAAAAAAAAACAAACAAACAAACAAAAAAATATATATATATATATACATACAGAGAGAGAGAGAGCAAGCGCAGAAACAGGTTTGTTCCTTAACATCTTTTATCTCAATTAAGTCCAAGATGCTTCCAAATGGAGATGTGCCAGTTTTCCTGCACTTGAGATGGTAGATCCAGTATAATGTGGTTTTAAAAAATACCACTATTTCTCCAACCTTTAAAACAGGATTTGCATATCCTTTAGATATGACCCAATAAAAGAATCTATCATTAAATATCAGAATTTGATCAGAGTTTGTAATAGGACTCACTCAATAGAGTGCCAGTCCCTGTGTGTGTGTGTGTACTCACACATACGTGTGCATACCCATACACACACAGAGAAAAGCTAATATTCCTTATAACAGAGGTGAAGACCCAACTCCTGGCAATCTAACAGAACTCTCCCTTCTATTTACTCTTGCAGTGTGCTAAAGAAAATCTGAGCCAGAGATACGGGGGTGACTCTTCAAATGAGGTATCTGATAAGCCTCAGCCTGTACCACTCTAGGCAGTATAGGAAGGGCCAATGGGTGACAGCTACCATGAAGCTAATCTCAGATCCATATTAAGTATAAACTTTTACCATAAATCAGAGTTAATTAAACAAAATGGACTCTATGCTATAGGTTGCTTGACTTCTGGACTAAGATGTACTGTCTAGAATTTGTGACCCAGGCCTTTAACACAGACTCGGTAAGCTCCTTTTATACATTAGGTACTTCGCCTGATCCCTGTCCTCCAAGTTTCAGAGTGGAAATTGTACAATGGTACAGGCAGAAAGAACAAAAGGCCCAAGAATGGGCCAGGTGCAGTGGCTCACACCTGTAATCCCAACATTTTGGGAGACTGAGCCAAGAGTTTGAGACCAGCCTGGGCATTAAAGCAAAACCCCATATCTATAAATAATAATAAAATAAAAGAGGCACAAGATTATCTTAAACAATGCTATTGCCCCCAGCACCTAGAACATTGAGGCACAGCAGCCACTCAGCAGACATCTTACTGGGTGTGAGACAGGCATTTTTTTTTTACACTGCATGATATGTGACTGCAACATTAGAATCAATAAGACATGTGCAGAGGAGGCCAGGTGCGGTGGCTCACATTTGTAATCCCAGCACTTTGGAAGCCAAGACAGGTGGATCATCCAAGGTCCCGAGTTCGTGACCAGCCTGACCTCGAACCTTCGTAGAGATGGTGAAACCCTATCTCTACGAAAAATACAAAAATTAGCCGGGCATGGTGGCAGATGCCTGTAATCCCAGCTACTTGGGAGGCTGAAGCAAGAGAATCGCTTGAACCCGGGAGGCTGAGGTTGCAGCGAGCCGAGATGGCGCCACTGCACTCCGACCTGGGTGACAGAACGAGACTCGTCTCAAAAAAAACAAGTTATGTGCAGAGGAAAGAGATGAATTCTGCCAGAGCAGGTGAGGGAAGACTTCCAAGAAGCAATGACATCAGAATGGCCCTTTCCTGAAAGAGCAGCTTTTCACCAGGCTGCAGGAGGAGGAAAGCCATGTAGACAAGAGTGTGCCCAAATCTCGGCTGGAGCAGATGGCCGGAGCTACTTTCCAATTCAAATTCCTACACGGTTCTATTTCCTGGGTTTTTGTTGTGCTTCATCGTCTCCTTCAAACCTTCCATTATGAAGGGTACATACAGAAGGGTGTTTGTGCTTCCCACCAGGAAATCAGCTAAAAGCAAACAGCAGGTAACAGACAGAAAAATAAATACCGTGGAATGGAATGTTTTATTTACCAGGCAGTAAGCCTATAAGATTCTCAGACCTTCTGAGAGGGAAAAATAATCCGATAACCCGAAAGTTCACTAGAAACAAGCCACTTTCAAAACATATTGCTGTCCCTTATTTTTCTTCTTTCTTTGATAAAGTTTTTTTTTTTTTAATTGGCTCATGCAAAAAGCTGCTTGATTCCCAACAGAAAAAAGAAAATCTAAACATTTCATAGTCACTTCTCACTCCAAGGAGGATCACTGGGGAGGAAATGAAGGCATTTGAAAGAGGATGAAAACTAAAATTTAGAACACAGGAAAGTTGAAATAAAAAAAAAAGAGAGAGAACAAGGGAAAAGAGCAAATGGAAAATTTTCAAAGCCCCTAAGAAAGTGCAGAAATAAGCTACTTCCCATCACACTCTCTTTAAAAATGGTAAGGACTATGAGTCCAGTCCCAGGATGGACAGTGTGAAGCCCTTCATTCCAAAAGGAAACAAGTCACCAAGTAAGGTACAGAGAATTATGGAATGGGCTCATCTCTTCTCACTGTCTTCCTTCACTGACTTCATGCCCCTACCATGAAGAAGCCCAACCTAAACACAAAACCCTTAGGATGAGAGCCAGCCTTCCCTCTCAGGCCGCTCTCCCCTCAAAGCGCAGCATTCCAAGAATAAAATGCATTTGAATGTATTAAAATCAAAATAGGCGCACTTGAGGTAACAATACCCACACCAGAAAACTCAAGTGCAATCTGGTACACATAATTCTTCCTTTTGAGACATGGGGGTGGGGGAAGAGTTTCCTGTAAAAGTCCGCTTTTTCAACCTGCTTAAGAGATAAGCAATAAAACTCTGGAGATACTTCTTAATTCCTTGCTTTTAAGCTTTCCTTTTATTTTCTGGTACTGTCCTCCACCTTCCTTTTCAAATCACTCTGTGCTTCTGAAATGCAGCTCTCCAGATAATTAGTCCATGATGGGCAATAACCAGCCCGGACACCCTTGAGAAGTACAGCGGACAGTAAAGGACCCCTGCTGGGAAGAACAACTTTTCATAAAGGAGTTGCTAATTACCAGCATCTCCATCCCAGAAGGGTTAAGAGCCTCGCAGCAGCACAACCGCTACCACTCGCCTTTTAACGCCAATTCTTTTGGAACTGGTGTGCACGTGGAGTGGGAAGAGAGGGGGAAAGGGACGCACTCAACCCCGTCAGACTAAGAAATCAGGCGATCTATATATCCCCAAGTTCACCACGCCAGCCAAAGGAGGCATCTCATGCCAAGGGAGGCAGCTCATGCCAAGGGAGGCAGCTCAAGAAGCCATTTCCAGGAAAGCTGTATTCAAAATGTAATTTATCAGAACGAGTCTCCTCCGAGTCTCCTGACGGCCAGGCCCTGCGGCTTCGGGAGGAGGGGGAGTTGCTGGGGAGAGTTTACCTTAGAAGGCGACAGCGAACAGACAGGCCTTTCAAAGCCACCCAGGGCTCTGCCCCGAGGCCCGAGGCTGCGTGGAGGGGCTGGAGAGAGGCGAGGCTGCGAGCCCCCCGGCACCACAGGTTCCCCGGCGCGCGGCCCCGCCCGACTGCCACAGGTGGGCGGCGCTCCGCCTCTGGGCTCCCGCGGGAGGGGGCGCGCGGCTCTCTAGGGACTCGGGGGAGGGGGTCAGAGCTAAGGGGTACGGGGGCGGCTCCGTCTTAAGGAGGGCAGCGTGAGACGGAAGCTCCGGGTTTTCCCTGCCTAGTTCTCGTTCCCTCGGCCGGGTGGCTCCGGCTTTTCCTCGCGGCAGGAGGAGCGGTGGAGAGAGGAGCCGTGGGCACCTCCCACCGGCTGCCCCTGGAGCCTCGGCCTCCTCCCCGGGCGCGGTTAAGCCGCGCGGCCGCCAGCTGCATGCGCCCCGGCACGTACAAGCCTGCACGACCACACGCGGGCGGGGGAAGGGCGCCGCGATCCGGGAGCCCCGGTCCCTCCAGGGCCTCACCCCAGCCCAACGCGGCTCGCCCCCGGCCCTCGTCCCCGCAGCCCCTCACCGGTGTTGGCCTTGATGTTCTCCCGCAAGAAGTGGCCGCTGGAGAGATGCTGGAGGCCAAAGTTCTGGGCGATCCTCTGGCACACGGTGCCCTTGCCCGAGCCGGGCGGCCCGAGGATGACCGCGCGCAGGAGTTTGGAAGCCATTGCCTTCGCGAGGAGGGGGGCGGTCAAACGCGCTGCCCCGACCGCGGCCCCGGAGGGAGCCCCGGAAACTTTGTTTCTCGGCCCCCTACCTCTGGCACCCTCCGCTCTCACTGGGACTCGCCGGCCGCCCCTACAGGGGGAAGGAGAGACTTTTAAGACAACCCCTCCCCTCAGCCCAGCGCCGGGACCGAGTCGCAGGCGGAGTGAGCGCCACGCTACACCTCCCCGCCCTCCTCCACCTCCTCGCCCTCCTCCACCTCCTCGCCCTCCTCCACCTCCTCGCCCTCCTCCACCTCCTCGCCCTCCTCCACCTCCTCGCCCTCCTCCACCTCCTCGCCCTCCTCCACCTCCTCGCCCCCACGCAGAGCTGCTGGAGCGCGCCGTGCCCCGCCCTGCCGTCTCGGCCTCCAGGGGTCAGAGGTCGGCCCGGCCAGTCCCACCTTCATCCTTTCCTCCAGCTCGCTCCCCACGCCGCGTCCGCGAAGGGGGCCGGGCGGCCGGGCATCCCCAAGCCAGTCTCCGCCAAGCCGGGGAAGCTGGCACAAGGGGGGTGACTCAAAGCCAGCCCCCGCCGCCCCACGCACCGGGCGGCCTAGGGGCTGAGCCCCTGCCCGGTCCTCGCACGTGGGCAACGTGTGGTCTGCGTCTCGCCCCCTTCCCGGCGGCTGTCACATCCCCCGGAGTCTCAGCTGCCGCCGCTGCCCGCCGCCCGCGCGCGCTCGGAGGGGCCCACCTCCACCCGGGGTTGGCGGATGCGCTCCCCGGCCGTGGGGCGCGCGACGAGCCCGAGCCCCGCGCCTCGCCACCAAAGCAATCAAATAAACACACACCTTGGCTGGAGGCAGCACTCCGAGAGGCTTCCAGCCCGGATCCTGCAGGGCGGCACCGCCTCCGCCCGCCCAGTCGCGGAGCCCCGGCCGGCCGCGCGGGACTCGCGCCTTACGTAAGCCCGGGAGACCGGCTCCGCGCGAGCCGCTGGCCGCCGCCCCCTCCCCTCCCCTCCCCTCCACTCCCACCCAGCCTGCCTGGCCCACGTGCTCCCTGCGACCCAGCGAGGGCTGCGGGGGCGAAGCAAGGTGCAGACCACGCGAGGTAGAGAAACCCCTTTTTTTCCTTCGCGGTCGCCTGGGGACCGCGGTCTACTGCAAGGGAAGGGAAAAATACAACTTGTTGAGCGCCTACTGTGCGCCAAGTTCGCGGCTGGGTGATTTCGTTGTGTTTACAGCCGAGGAATGGAGTGTGACCATTCATTCATTGATTCAATCAGCAAATGTTTATTGAGTGCCTACTGTGTGCCAGAAACTATTCTAGCCGTGAACAACAGATCGAATCCTGCTTTCAAGAAATTGCGTCCTAGCGAGAGGCTGGAACCCAAGACTGACTCCAAAGTCTAGGCGCCTTGGGGAACAGGGAAGAAGGGGATGTCCCTCACCTGTGTTCAGGGCCTTCTTGGTAAATGATTCCAGGACTTCCATGCGCGTTATGTTGGTGCTGCACCTATAACTCACCAAGTCCAAATGGAGTCTGTCTTCCCCCACTCCACCCTCCCCTGCATATCCCAATCCACATTCTGTTAGATCTGTGCGCACCTTACACACAGCCTTTAATTTCCCACCCCAACTAGTGGGATAACTGCCCATAAGACTCCAGTTTCTGTGCCATTCCATTTTCCATGCAGTTGCCAGGAATATTGATAAAGTGAAAATCAATTTCTATTATTTCCTGGCCTCTGATATTGTCTTCCCTTCAGGATAAAGTGAAAAATACTCAGCAGGGGCGCAGAGATGCCTTCCGTACACCTTTGCATTCTGCAGGCCCCCTCCTCTGCCTTCCTTCCACAGGCCACCTGCCTTTCAGGAAATCTATTGCAGAGTTCCCAGCGCCAATACCCAGGACTCAGAGAAGGTGAGGGACACAAGTAGTGGGATGGTGTGGAGAAGAACCCTCTCTGAGTTCCTGACTGCTCTTTGATTGGGGTTGGTGGAGGACAGGGCCTGGCATAGTTTCCTGACACCCAGCGCCTCTCCCCACTGCTTACTCCACGCACAAAATTGGCCAGACAGCACACCCAGACCACCAACCCCAGGCCAGCGTTTGTTCCATAGACTGATCTCCCTGTAAAATGTCTCAATGTGGCCGGGCGCTGTGGCTCACCCCCGTAATCCCAGCACTTTGGGAGGCCGAGGCAGACGGATCACTTGAGGCCAGGAATATGAGACCAGCCTGTCTAACATGGTGAAACTCCATCTCTACTAAAAATAGAATGATTAGCCAGGTGTGGTGGTGCACGCCTGTAATCCCAACTACTCCAGAGGCTGAGGCAAGAGAATCACTTGAACCTGGGAGGTGGAGGTTGCAGTGAGCTGAGATCACGCCACTGCACTCCAACCCGGGCAACAGGGCGAGACTCTGTCTCAAATAAATAAATAATAAATAAATAAATCTCAGTGTGCTGTAGACCTGATACTGAGCCCCTTCAGACTTTTTCTGGGAACAAAGAGGAAGAAGAACTTGGGGGTCTGGGGGTGGGGGCATATGTGTATAATATGTAGCAGACACTTCTTTGGAGTGGCTCTCAGAAGTGAGCATGCATCAGAATCACCTGGAAGGCGTGTTGAAACATGTTGCTGAGCTCCCCCTGCACAGTGCCATGCGCGTCCGTGTGAAGAGACCACCAAATAGGCTTTGTGTGAGCAATAAGGCTGTTTATTTCACCTGGGTGCAGGCGGGCTGAGTCTGAAAAGAGAGTCAGGAAAGGGTGGTGGATTATCATTAGTTCTTATAGATTTTCGGATAGGCGATGGGGTTAGGAGCAGTGTTTTGCGGGCAGGGCGTGGATCTCACAAAGTACATTCTCAAGGGTAAGGAGAATTACAAAGTACATTGATCAGTTAGGGTGGGCCAGAAACAAATCACAGTGGTGGAATGTCATCAGTTAAGGCTATTTTCACTTTTGTGGATCTTCAGTTGCTTCAGGCCATCTGGATGTATACGTGCAGGTCACAGGGGATATGATGGCTTAGCTTGGGCTAGAGGCCTGACACACAGAATCTGATTCAGTGGATTGAAGGTGGGCATTTCCATCAAGTTCCCAGGTGATGCTGAGGTTGCTGATCTGGAGACCACACCTTGAAAACCACTGCCATAGTGAACAGAGCATTGAGACACAAGATGTGTGGTGTCCTGATTCCTCTGCCAATATATGACCTTTGGCCCTTAACGTCTTTACTTTGTAAAATGAGGAGGTTAGATTTAGTACATCCTGAAGATTCCTTCATATCTATTAAGAATTGACTGTAACTTTCCACAGGAAATATGGCTTTTAGCCCGCACAGACTAGCTATCCTATAGCCCTACCTTACCCTACCACCTAGTTCTTTTGCCTACTTTTGAAATGTCTTTACCAACATCACCTTATAGTGTCATGGAACAGTGCTAGCCACCCACATGATTCTAGGACTTTATGCTTTTAGAAGTATAAATTATGAAACAAAGAGTTCTGACACACATTAGAGAAACCAAGATTGGAACCTCACATTTCACAAAAGAGCCCTCAATGGACCATCCCAGTGCACGGCCATCTCAAGATCCCTCAGCTCAGCTGCTGCTGACTTGGAAGTGAAGCAGAAGATGAAGAAACAGACTTTGGAGTCCAACACACCTGAGATCAAATTGCAACAGCACCATTCACTAACTGCAAATTTCATGATCTCTGTGAGCCTTAGTTTATCTGTAAAAAGAAAATAATACCTCAAAGTCTTGTGGTGAAGCTTAAATGGAGATCATGTATATAAAGGACTCAGTACAGGGCTAGGCATACAATAAGTATTCAGTCGTAAACATCATCATCACCAGTATTAATCATGGGTCAATTATTTAGCCTCTCTAAACCCAGTTCCTGAATTGTGAGAAATAAATGAGATAATACAACAAAGCACCTAGTCAGTTCCCTGGCGCTTGAAAGAGACTCAGTAAATGATAGCCATTCTTTTTTTTTTTTTTTTTTTTTTTTGAGACAGAGTCTTGCTCTGTCACCCAGGCTGGAGTACAGTGGCACGATCTCGACTCACTGCAAGCTCCGCCTCCCGGGTTCACACCATTCTCCTGCCTCAGCCTCTTCAGTAGCTGGGACTACAGGCGCCCACCACCACGCCCGGCTAATTTTTTGTATTTTTTTAGTAGAGACGGGGTTTCACCGTGTTAGCCAGGATGGTCTCGATCTCCTGACCTCGTGATCTGCCCGCCTCAGCCTCCCAAAGTGCTGGGATTACAGGCGTGAGCCACCGCGCCCAGCCTAATGATAGCCATTCTTATCATATACGTACACTCAGGTAATTAACTTCTTCCCATTTCCTTTGTCTAGGGTTTTTAACCCATTTGTAATACTTATCACAGTATTTGAGTTACTACACAACTATTTATGTTTTTGTCTCCCCTCTAACACTATGAAGTCTGAGGTTTCTGTACTCAAACATATACGCTTTGTAATAATCCGTTAATGTTGGCAAGTCTCTATCCCTCATAACGCACTCAATATCATGCAGCATTGCCTGCCTGGGACGATAGTGCAAAGGGAGCTGGACCTCAACTCAGATTTCCTCATTCTGAGCACAGTGCTCTTGTTCTTCTAAACTTCAGTTATTTCCACACTATTTTTACAGTTTTGCCATAACCTTGTACCACCTTGGCTGTTATTTGCTTATCATTTATTTTTATGTTTTTTATATTGACTGAGTTTGTTTACATAATAGATTTGAGGCTGAGTACAGTGGCTCATGCCTGTAATCCCAACACTTTGAGAGGCCGAGGCGGATGGAGGTCCGGAGTTTAAAACCAGCCTGGCCAACCTGGTGAAACCCCATCTCTATTAAAAATACAAAAATTAGCTGGGCGTGGTGGTGCATGCCTGTAATCCCAGCTACTCAGGAGGCTGAGGCAGGAGAATCCCTTGAACCCAAGAGACAGAGGTTGCAGTGAGCCAAGATCACATCACTGCACTCTAGCCTGGGTGGCAAAGTGAGACTCTGTCTCAAAAATAAATAAATAAATAAATAAATAAATAAATTTGAAAAAGAAATTGTATATAATAATAACTCACTAACCATAAGTAAAAGGATACACTAAAATAAATACAAGAAAAATCAAATAAGGTACCAAATACCAGCTGGAATCTACCACTTGTTGATTTTCTGAGCTTAATCTTTGTCTAAATAAAAAACAACAAAAAAGAAAAAAAATAACAGAGCCAAGCAGGGTGGGATGAGGGTTGGAGAGTTTGTTTACCAAGTGTTAAAAGGTGTTTAAGACATACAGCATCTAAATGAGACTCTGTTAACTGAAATCACAGGGCTCAAAATAAGACAGGGAGTACTTTCTAATATTCAGTTTAATTTTTTTTACTATATGGAGTCTTGCTCTGTCACTCAGGCTGGAGTGCGGTGGGGTGATTTTGGCTTACTGCAGCATCTGCCTCCCAGGCTCAAGCAATCCTCCCACCTCAGCCTCTCAAGTACCTGGGACTACAGGCATGTGCCACCACACCCAGCAATTTTTTTTTTTTTTTTTTTTGTATTTTTAGTAGAGACGGGGGTCTTGCTATGTTGCCCAGGCTGGCCTGGAACTCCTGAGTGCAAGCTACTCCACCCACCTCGGACTCCCAAAGGGCTATGATTAGAGGTGTGAGCCACCATGCTGGGCCTCAGACCACGTACCACTTTGAATCATTTCTAGTACCACATCAAACTGTCTCCTCCACTATCGGTAATACATTGCACATAATCTAATGTACCTCAAAGTATACCTTTGAAACTTAATTTAATATGACTCACCAGATTTTTGTAATGCTATGATTAAAAATATCACCCGAACCACAGTTCATAGGCACGACACTGACCTCACCTCTAAATTCAAACCCCAATTGTTGCAGCTACCGCATATCTCCATCATTGTCATGTATCATAATTTCATGTTTATTTCTGTTGTATTTGATGAAGACTGTACGCTCCTTTAACATAGTGGCTTCATCTTTTTTACCATGGTTTCCACACAGCTTAGTAAAAATGCAGCACATGGAGAATATTAAGCAAACATTGTTAAAAGACGGACTGCTGCATGAATGAGTGGATAGAGTTATGTCTCTCTTTGCCTTCTGTGAAGCTTCTCTGGAAAGACAACAGAAAGGCTAGTGGCTTATACGTGCAAAGATTCAGAAAAGAAAATAATGGAAAATAATGAGAAGGAGTAATAAGATATCTGTCCCAGCGTGTGCTGTTCCTTTCTCTCTGTAGGCACTCAATAAATACGCAAAAAGCCAAAAGATTGTATTGAAAGAAGAATAAATGCGTATAAGGGACTAACATGGTATTATGTGTGACCTCATACATTCTTACAAGTGAAAGAATCATCTTAGCCCCAATTTTACCAGCCCACATGGTTATTAACCTGTAACATCTTAACAGGGTTTGAAAAGGCAGCAGCACTTATTTTACAGCCCTGCCCTCTCAGATAAAAAGAAAAGAAAAAAGCTCCCAAGCTGTTAACAAAAGAAAACTAGAAGGAAAAAAATCAACATTCTTCTAAGTTTACCTGGTATGGCCCACTATTCTCCATGAGCAACAGACTACAAATCATTCCTAGAATAACAATATATGATAGAGGCAGGCTCTCAGGAAGATGTGGAACTCCCACCCTTGGTCTTTTCACCTTGAAACACTAGAAAGCAGTTTAACAAGCTCTTAGGCTCTTCCCTCAAACATAATGATATAATGATGATGTCTTGCTCAAAACTTTGCTCCGATTTGTACGTCTGGTAGTGGGGATGGACAGGAGTGTGTCATTCACATTCTTCACTCCATGTTCCCAACCACAATCAATAGGAGAATTCCTTCTAGAAGCTGCCTTGGGATTTGTAGGCATGCCTGGAGATCAGATGTGTTTGGGCGTGTCTTTCCTCTGTGCAAAGTTAACTGCCAGAGGAAGTACAGCTTTCTTCCTGCTCCAGCTGGATGAAGGGGCTGAAACTGAATACTAAGTTTATTCTGTCCAAGCCTAGCTCCTCAAGGCTGGGTAAGGAAAGGGGATCCCACTTAGGAGAGACTTCTAAGTTTGGGCTTCTGTTAAGAGCAGAAGATGATAATTAGCGTGTATTGAGTAATTACTATGTGCCGGGGAAACTCTAAGATATAGGTAGATAAATAGAGATATACTAATTTAAAAAAAAAATTTTTTTTTTTGAGATGGAGTCTCGCTCTGTTGCCCAGGCTGGAGTGCAGTGGCACGATCTCGGCTCACTGCAACCTCCGCCTCCCAGGTTCAAGCAATTCTCCTGTCTCAGCCTCCCAAGTAGCTGGGAATACAGGCACCTGCCAAAACACCTGGCCAATTTTTGTATTTTTATTTTTTATTTTATTTATTTACTTATATTTGAAACAGAGCCTTGTTCTGTTGCCCTGTCTGAAATACAGTGGCGTGATCTCGGCTCACTGCAACCTCCGCCTCCTGGATTCAAGCAATTCTCCTGTCTCAGCCTCCCAAGTAGCTGGGATTACAGGTGGCTGCCATCACACCTGGCTAATTTTTTGTATCTTTTTTAGAGATGGGGTTTCACCATGTTGGCCAGATTGGTCTCGAATTCCTGACCTCAAATGATCCACCTGCCTCTGCCTCCCAAAGTGCAGGGATTACAGGCGTGAGTCACCGTGCCGGGCCTAATTTTTGTATTTTTAGTAGAGATGGGGTTTCACCATATTGGTCAGGCTGGTCCCGAATTCCTGACCGCAGGTGATCCACCCACCTTGGCCTCCCAAAATGTTGGGATTATAGGTGTGAGCCACTGCACCCCGCTTAATTATGAAAATATTTAGAGATTATTTTTAAATGTTATTCTAGGGACCAAGGGAAATACTTCTTTGCTCTCCTAAGGTTCCCTGAAAAATCAATTCACAAAAGACAAATTAAATGGAGAAAAGGCATACATATTTTATTAACATGTACACAGGGAGGATCACACAGTGATTACCTACCCTCCCAGTAGGGTTCAGAAAGTTATATATCATCTTAGCAAAACAGGTTATGGTGGAAAAATAGATTTTTGGAAGGGAGAAAAGGAAAAATGAATAGATAAGCGAATGGGAACAGAGATTAACTTGTAAATCATTCTCTTTGGAATTTGAACGAGACAGAGAGGCGAACACATTGCTTCATGAAAGGGTCTATTCAGCTGTGGTTACATTTTTGGTCTTAAAAGGAGGATAATTAAAAACAATTGTTCTTGGTAGGTCTGGATCTTAGGCAGATAAAGGAACTTCAACTTCATCCTGTGCTTTGGGAGAGACAGTGGAGGTGGGAGGTCAGAGAGATCTTGAGACTTCTTCAATTCAGCAAGTCAAAGCCCCATATTTTGGGGTATTAATTTCTGAGCTCCAACGATCACTTACAAGCTGGGTGATTTAGACCTATTGTTTAACCTTAATTCTCCTATATCCAAAGGAGAATAATTACCACTAATAATACTAATATCTATTTTCATAAGGTTTTTGAGGATTAAATTATCTCTGAAAAATCACATCAAACACATCATAAGCACTCAGTAAATATTAGCTATTGCTACCATTCATTCAACACTATATTTCAAGCACTGTTCTAGATGTTGACAACACATCAATGAATAAAACAGAAATATCTCTGTCCTTGTGCAGCTTACATTACTATTAATATTTCCATGCAATATGGTAAAGTATGAACGCTCATCATTTTGAGGCAGGAGAATAGGGCCTGGAGGCAGGGAACCTAAGGACTTCCTAGAACTGAATCAAATGGAAACACTTCAGCTATGACAGGTAATATCCCTTCCACTTACATAGGGTGTACACCAAGTAAATGACTTTGTAATTTTACATCATCCTCTTCATTTACATAGGGCATACACCAAGTAATCAGTGGAAACCTCTAGAGGGTATTTAAACCAAAAAAAATTCTGTAATGGGGCTCTTGAGCCCCTGTGCTTGGGCCCACTCCTACCCTGTGGAGAATACTTTCATTTTCAATAAAACTCTGCTTTTGTTGCTTCATTCTTTCCTTGCTTTTCTTGTGCGTGATGTCCAATTCTTTGTTCAAGACGCCAAGAACCTGGACAACCTCCACCGGTAACTATTTTATCCCCAGAGTCTAGTTGTCTTGGCTTGGGATTGCCCCAGTTCCTGAGAAAATGAATTGGGTCAAGTCACTTCTTTGAGAGGTGGTCCTAGATAGCACAGTAAAGGACAGAAAAAGTCAAACAGGAAAGGGAGAAAGGCCAACACAATATACTGAATTGGTGAGTTACCTCTATGTGCAAATGGAACTCAACCTCACAGAGACCCTCTGAATGGCTGTGTAGAGCACACTTCAGAAGTGTTCTGGGATATCTGTCCCCCAACTTGTTTTTCATTGGTAGAAGGTTGCTCCTGAGGCATCCCTCAAGCAGAAAGCCATTTCTATGCACAAGAATTTTCTGCAGAAGATCTGATTAGAGGGCTGAGGGGATATGGGTAAGGAACCAACTGCTGTGCTCGCTGAGTGCCACGCATGTGATAGGCTCTGAATAAATACGTAAAATGAAGAACAAGGCAGGGCATGGTGGCTCACACCTGTAATACCAGCACTTTGGGAGGCTAAGGTGGGCAGATCACGAGGTCAGGAGTTCGAGACCAGCCTGGCCAACATGGTGAAACCCCCGTCTCTACTAAAAATACAAAAATTAGCCGGGCATGATTGGATGATTGAGGGGAACCTGTAATCCCAGCTACTCGGAAAACTGAGTGTCTCATGTGTCCGTGTGAAGAGATCACCAAACAGGGCTTGTGTGAGCAACATGGCTGTTTATTTCACCTGGGTGCGGGCGGGCTGAGTCTGAAAAGAGAGTCAGCGAAGTGTGGTGGATTATCATTAGTTCTTACAGGTTTTGGGATAGGCGGTGGAGTTTGGAGCAATGTTTTGCGGGCAGGGGGTGGATCTCGCAAAGTACATTCTCAAGGGTGGGGAGAATTATGAAGAACCTTCTTAAGGGTAGGGAAGATTACAAAGTACATTGATCAGTTAGGGTGGGGCAGAAACAAATCACAATGATGGAATGTCATCAGTTAAGGCTATTTTCACTTCTTTTGTGGATCTTCAGTTGCTTCAGGCCATCTGGATGTATACACACAGGTCACAGGCTTAGCTTGGTCTCAGAGGCCTGACACTGAGGCAGGAGAATCGCTTGAACCTAGGAGGCGGAGGTTGCCACGAGCTGAGATCACGCCATTGTACTCCAGCCTGGACAACAGAGTGAGACTTTGTCTCAAATAAATAAATAAATAAATAAGAACAAAAGAAAAAGAAAGGGGGAAAACATTGATGTCTGTCTGAGGACACAAGAAGCCTTTCCAGCAAAACTGGTAATTATTGAATTGTGTTGTTTTGTTTTATTTGTCAGAGATGGAGGTCTCATTCTGTTGCCCAAGCTGGAGTGCAGTGATGTGATCAGGGCTCACTGCAGCCTCAAACTCCTGGGATCAAGTGACCACCCGCGGCCCCCACCCTCTGGAGTAGCTGGAACTGCAGGCACACACCACCATGCCCAAATTTTTTTTTTTTTTTTTTTTTTTTTTTGATGGAGTCTTGCTCTGTAGCCCAGGCTGGAGTGCAGTGATGCAGTGTCGACTCACTGCAACCTCCAACTCCGGCGTTCAAGTGATTCTCATGCCTTGGCCTCCTGAGTAGCTGGGATTACAGGTGTGCACCACCACACCTGGCTAATTTTTGTATTTTTTGATAGAAACGGGGTTTCACCATGTTGGCCAGGATGGTCTCAAATTCCTGACCTCAAGTGGTTCAACTGCCTTGGCCTCTCAAAGTACTGGGATTACAGGCATGCGTCACCATGCCCAGCCCATCCTAACCATTTAGATTTTATTTTAAAGGAATGGAGAACCATTGAGTTATACAAGTACAAGAGTGATATGACTGACTTGATATTTTAGAAAGATAAATCTGGAGCTGGCCCACTGGTGCACTCCCATATTCCCAGCTACTTGGGAGGTTGGGGCATGAGGATAGCTTGAGGCCATGAATTTGAGACCACCCTTGACAATGCAGCAAGATGACATCTCCAAGAAAAAAAAGCAAAAACAAAAAAAGAAAGATAAATTTCTTTTCCTTACAGATACCTCAGTAGAAGGAGTTGAATCTGATGTCAGACAAACTAATTAAGAAGATGTTAGCAATATTCTAGGAGAAAGATCATAGGATCTTCAAATAAGACAGTGGCAGGGGAAATGGAAAAGAAGAGATGAACACAAGCTTTGCCTAGATATAGCATAAATTGGTTAGATGTAGAGGAATAGAGAGAAGCATGGATGGTGCTCAAGATTCTGGCTTTTGAGGGAAAATGGCCCCTCACACTGAGCTGGAATACACAAGAAGGAGAGAAATAGGTGAGGGGATGATTTTTTTCACATATACTATATCAGGAACCTTTGAACTTTTGTATCCTAGTACTTCCCAAAATTATTTTGAAACATGTAACCCACATACATTTTGACATTGACTGTTAAAATTGTACGTCATAAATGTGAAATGTTGGAAGGGGTGAAATTTCCAGCCATCCTATAAATACTGACTTTTTTTTTTTTTGAGACGGAGTGTCGCTCTGTCGCCCAAACTGGAGTGCAATGGCGCGATCTCGGGTCACTGCAAGCTCCGCCTCCCGGGTTCACGCCATTCTCCTGCCTCAGCCTCCCGAGTAGCTAGGACTACAGGCGCCCGCCACCACGGCCAGCTAATTTTTTGTATTTTTAGTAGAGGCGGGGCTTCACTATGTTAGCCAGGATGGTCTCCATCTCCTGACCTCATGATCCACCCGCCTCAGCCTCCCAAAGTGCTGGGATTACAAGCGTGAGCCACTGCGCCCGGCCAAATACTGACATTTTAAAATAAAACTTATATCACTCCTTTTACAAAAAATTTATTTATTTGTTTTGATTTGAGAGACAGGATCTCGCTCTGTCACCCAGGCTGGAGTGCAGTGACACAGTTTCAGCTCACTGAAGCCTCAACCTCCCAGGCTCAAGCCATTCTCCCACCTAGGCCTCCTGAATCACTGAGACTACAGGCACATGCCACCACGCCTGGCTAATTTTCTTTACTTTTTGTAGAAAGGAGGTCTCACTCTGTTGCCCAGGCTAGTCTTGAACTCCTGAGCTCAAGCAATCCTCCTGCCTTGGCCTCCCAAAGTATTGGGATTACAGGTCTAAACCACTGCACCCAGCCACATCACTCCTTTAATGTGTGTAATGAAATCTAAATACCATAGCAAATTGATAGCCATTAGCATCCTCTTGAAAATTACGAAGCCAGGCATGGTGGCTTATGCCTGGAATCCCAGCACTTTGGGAGACCAAGGCAGGAGGATTGCTTGAGGCCAGGAGTTTGAGACCAGCCAGGGCAATATAGCAAGGCTCTATCTGTACAAAAAAATATATTAAAAAATCAGCCAGGCATAGTGGCATGTGCCTGTAGTCCCAGCTACCTGGGAGGCCAAAGTGGGAGGATGGCTTGATCCCAGGAGTTCAATGCTGCAGTGACCTATGATCGTGCCACTGCCACTGCTCTTCAGCCTGGTAGACAGAGTGAGACTTTCTCTAAAAAGAAAAAAACGAAATTACATGAACAAGCTCTTTTATGAAAGCCAAATTTTTACATGAATTCTTTTTCACCTTGAACCAAAATTTCCACTCCACTTTCCCTCCATTTTACTGTGATATAACACATTTTTATTCTTAGAAGACTTTTCTTCATCACCCTAATGTACTCAGCAAGAAAAATATGCATATAGATGGAAATTAATTTTGCTAATCTCCTGTGATCCTAAGTTCTTCTTTTTCAAGAACTCATGTCTTCAGAATTAAGTTATCATTATAATTATTAGTAGTACACTAATGATCAAAATGACCAATGCATTACTAATTTTGATCAAAATCATTAAATAAAAATTAGTACTTTATAATAAATGCCTCTAAGATAAATTATAATTTTAAGAAATTAGTTCATATGCATATTACATGTGAATATGATTGCTCAACTGAGATAGTATTCAACATTAATTCCACTCTATGTCCCATTTTCATAGATAAAAGTGTTGAGAAATCTTATTCATGTAAGGCAGAGGATGCGAATAGAAGATTTCTTACAGTAATGTCATTAAACTCTTTGAAGTCCTTCCAAATTGTATTCCAAAAATTGCAGAGTGATCTATCATGAAAATGCATTGTTTAGGCCGGCTGCAATTGTTCACGCCCGTAATCCCAGCACTTTGGGAGGCTGAAGAGTGCGAATCACCTGAGGCTGGGAGTTTGAGACCAGCCCGACCAACACGGAGAAACCCTATCTCTATTAAAATACAAAATTAGCCAGGCATGGTGGCACACGCCTTTAGTCCCAGCTACTCGGGAGGCTGAGGCAGGAGAATTGCTTGAACCAGAGAGGCAGAGATTGTGGTGAGCTGAGATTGCACCATTGCACTCCAGCCTGGGCAACAAGAGTGAAACTCCGTCTCTAAATAAATAAATAAATGCATTGTTTAGTGATCTATTGGCTAAAACTTGATTCTTCCGAAAAGCATCTGACTTAGAAAAGGGTTTGCTATCCAGTCATGAGAGTCATTCACTTTCTCAGTTTCTGAAACATTTGCCAAAAAGACTCTCTCCAGAATTATCAAATGATTATTAAATTACACCTGTTATTTTTCTACCTAGAAACATTTTGATTAACCTGATATATTCAGAAAGGGTTAGGAAATGAAAATATTAATTTCTTTCTTTTTTTCTTTTGAGACCGAGTTTCGCTCATGTTGCCCAGGCTGGAGTGCAGTGGCGCAATCTCGGCTCACTGCAACCTCCGCCTCTCAGATTCAAGCGATTCTCCTGCCTCAGCCTTCCTGAGTAACTGGGATTACAGGCATGTGCCACCATGCCTGGCTAATTTTTTGTATTTTTAGTAGAGACAGGGTTTCTCCATGTTGGTCAGGCTGGTCTCGAACTCCCGACCTCAGATGATCCGCCTGCCTCCGCCTCCCAAAGTGCTGGGATTACAGGCATGAGCCACCGCGCCTGGCCGAAAATATTAATTTCAAAATACCTTGTGTAATAAAAATTTTGACAAAGCATTTCTCTCTCATCATGTGATTTAAATATATTTCATTCAAAATCTCAGTGCTATATTTTTAGCTCATTTGATTTATGAAAAACGTCCACCTATTACCTAACTAGCAAAGTCAGCCTTCACTGTCAAACCAAGGGGCCAAGTAAAACTTTTTTTTTGGTCAGTAAAAATGTGACTACATTTTTCTATTCAAATAAACAGATTAAGACACATCTCCCTTTGGGAGGCCAAGGTGGGCGGATCACGAGGTCAGCAGATCGAGACCATCCTGGCTAACACAGTGAAACCCCATCTCTACTAAAAAAATACAAAAAATTAGCCGGGCGTGGTGGCGGGCGCCTGTAGTCCCAGCTACTCAGGAAGCTAAGGAGGAGAATGGCGTGAACCTGGGAGGCGGAGCTTGCAGTGAGCCAAGATCCCGCCACTGCACTCCAGGCTGGGCGACAGAGCAAGACTCCGTCTCAAAAAAAAATAAAATAAAGACACATCTCCACTGAGGAGCACAGTGACTCACACCTGTAATTCTAGTACTTTGGGAGGCTGAGGCAGGCGGATCATGTGAGATCAGGAGTTCGAGACCAACTGGCCAACATGGTGAAGCCCTGTCTCTACTAAAAATACAAAAATTAGCTGGAAATCGCTTGAACCCAGGAGGTGGAGGTTGCAGTGAGCTGAGATTGCACCACGGCACTCCAGCCTGGGCGACAGAGCAAGACTCTGTGTCAAAAAAAAAAAAAAAGACACATCCCCATGACAACCATTTCACTTCTGAATTCAGAGAGAGAGAGAGAGAGAGAGAGAGAGATAGGAGAGAGAGAGAGAGCCCTGCTAAGAATTTGCTCCTAAATGAAATTGTTATTCTCTTCAATATTTTTCACCTATCTTTCCCACCCCCCACATCTTTTTTTTTGGCTGTCAAAAAGCCCCCTATCAGAAGTGATAGATTCTTTGACAATAGTCAGGGGATAGAAAGGCTGAGTTTGTTAAACAAAAATTGTCATCCTATCCCTAGCCCACTCTGCAGTGTAACTGAATTTAGAATATTCCAACAGGGGCCAAAATAGTCCATTCCAGAGGCCATATTTCTTCCTTCACAGGGCATGTGTTAAATCAGAAAAAAAATGCCAGCCCTGCTTTGAGTGCACATTGCTCGCATTCAAAGAGTTTTCACCTCCTCTAGTATCTTGAATGATCTCTTTGGAGCCCTGGAAGTTTTTTTGTGTTTGTTTGTTTGTTTGAGGTGGAGTTTCACTCTTGTTGCCCAGGCTGGAGTGCAATGCCGTGATCTCGGCTCACCGCGACCTCTGCCTCCCAGGTTCAAGCTTTTGTCCTGCCTCAGCCTCCTGAGTAGCTGGGATTACAGGCATGCGCCACCATGCCTGGCTAATTTTGTATTTTTAGTAGAGACGGGGTTTCTCCATGTTGATCAGGCTGGTCTCAAACTTCCGACCTCAGGTAAGCCACCCTCCTCGGCCTCCCAAAGTGCTGGGATTACAGGTGTGAGCCACTGCGCCCAGCCTGGAAGTTTTTACACCTAATGCAACGTACCATAACAAGTTAGGGACAAGTATGCCTTTTTATTTTACCAAATCGTGTATGAGTGATTAGGAAAGGTGAGCTGAAAAGGACAACTGGCATAACACCTCAACACTCAGCATTTTGTCAGATTACTTCTTTCTAGCAGAATTACATATGGAAATGGAAATCCAGAAACTGACTCCCTTCAAATCATCTGTGTCATCATATCTCTTGGAAAATCCCTCTATCTGTCTTCAAAAACTGTTTGATATATCATTTGATCCTCACAACAGCTCTTTGAGTTTGGTACTTACAATGACTGTTAATGTGACTCCTATCTATCTAAAAGATGAAGAAACTAAGGTGCAGAGACATCGGTCCAATTATCCAAGGTCACTTGAACCCAGCTGAATCAGTATCTTGGCCTCTGTCAGCAAAGTCCCCCATTTCTGCTTTAGCTAAGCAGACCAATATACAGCTCCCAGCACCACTGGCCTTTCTACCTGGAAAGGCTCTCCTCCTTCTCTCTGCCTCCTTGTAGAATGCTGGTTTAAATGACACTCAGGTTTCTATCAATTTCTCATTTAGACTCAGTTAGTGTGTTTTATCCTTCACTCAAGCTAATTTTTTTTCCCATTTTATTAAGAAAAATTTCTGCCAGGCGTGATAGTTGATACGTATAATCCCAATGCCTTGGGAGGCAGAGGTGGGAGGATTGCTTGAGGGCAGGATTTCAAGACCAGCCTGGGCAATATAGACCCCATTTCTATGAAAAAATTAAAAAGTTAGCCAAGAGTGGTGGCAGACTCCTGTAGTCCCAGCTACTTGGGAGGCTGAGGTAGGAGGAGGGCTTGAGCCCAGGAGTTCAACGGTACCATTACACTCCAGCCTGGGCTACAGAGTGAGACCCTGTTTCAAAAAGAAAAAGGAAAAATTTAAAAATATATCTCAGTTGAAAAATATTTATATACTCAACTGTATACCCATTAGCTAGATTCTACCATTAATATTTTAACTATACTTGCCAGATTTTTTTTTTTTTTCGAGACAGGGTCTTGCTCTGTTGCCCAGGCTGGAGGGCAGTAGCATGATCATTGTTTACTGCAGCCTCATCCTCCCAGGTTCAAACAGATCCTCCCACCTCAGCCTCACAAGTAGCTGGAACCACAGGCATGCACCATTATACCTGGCTAATTTTTTTTGGTAGAGATGGAGGTCTCTTCATGTTGCCCAGGCTGGTCTCAAACTGCTTGCCTCAGGCAAGCCTCCTGCCTTGGCCTCCCAAAATGCTGGGATTAAAGGCAAGAGCAAACAAATCCTTGGCAGTTTACATTCCCACCCCCAAGCTCCATAAAATAGGAAAATACCACATACCATCATCTGAGGTCTTTTCAAGGAATAGGGCTTCTGACCCACAGAAAACTATAAAGAAAATTTCTCGGCCGGGCACAGTGGCTGTCACCTATAATCACAGCACTTTGGGAGGCTAAGTCAGGCAGATTGCTTGAGCCCAGGAGTTTGAGACTATCCTGGGCAACATGGTGAAACCCCATAAAAAAAAAAATACAAAAATTAGCCAAGTGTGGTGGCACATGCCTGTTATCTCAGCTATTCAGGAGGCTAAGACAGGAGAATCACTTGAGACCTGAGGCCAAGGTTGCAGTGAGCTGAGATTGCACCTCTGCACTCAGCCTGGGTGACAGAGCAAAACCCTGTCTCAAAAAAAAATGTTTTTTCTCATCTCCACGGGTTCAGGTCATTCATTTAGTCCAGTGGTACCAAACCTGGAAGTACATCAGAATAACCCAGAGAGCTTTTAAAATATACCATTGCCACAGCCCTATCCCAGACCAACTGAGACAGAATCTCTGGGAGAAGAGGTAGGATTTTACCATTCAATTAGCCAACAACAACAACCCAGGCACCATTTTAGGCATCCAGGTGAGTAAGGATCCCTGCCTTCGTGGAGTTTCACCCTCTTGCCTCACCACAGTGTTCCCTCCTGCCCAGAGTGTCTCAGCCCCTCCTGCCTCTCTTTCCTTCTTAGACCTCCAGATATTTGTTCAGGCCCAGGATCCTCTTCTTCCTCTTCTCTGGTGATACGGTTTAGTTGTGTTCCTACCCAAATATCATCCTTTTTGGACAGAGTTTTGCTCCTTCGCCCAGGATGGAATGAAGTGGCGTGATCTCGGCTCTCTGCAACCTCCATCCCCCGGGATCAAGCAGTTCTCTTGCCTCAGCCTCCCGAGTAGCTGGGATTATAGGCATCTGCCATCATACCCAGCTAATTTTTGTATTTTTAGTAAAGATGAGATTTCACAATGTTGGCCAGGCTGGTTTTGAACTCCTGACCTCAGGTGATCCACCCGCCTTGGCCTCCCAAAGTCTTAGGATTACAGGAGTGAGCCACCACGCCCAGCCCCAGATCTCATCTTGATTGGAGTTCCCATAATCCCCAAGTGTCACGGAAGGGACCCAGTGGGAGGTAATTGAATCATGGGGGTAGCTACCCCCATGCTGCTGTTCTTGTGATAGTGAATGTGTTCTCACAAGATCTGATGGTTTTATAAGGGGCTTTCCTCCTGACTTCGCTCTGCAATTCTTCTGGCTGCCACCATGTGAAGAAGGAGGTGTTTGCTTCTCCTTCTGCCATGATTGTAAGTTTCCTGAGGCCTCCCTAGCCATGCTGAACTATGAGTCAATTAAACCTCTTTCCTTTATAAATTACCCAGTCTCTGGTATGTCTTTATTAGCAGCATAAGAACGGACTAATACATCAGGCTAAAGAGGGCCTGCTCATCCCTCATGGTTCAGCTTACGGGTCACTCCTCTGAGGTCCCACCTGGCTTACAGCTAAGTTAATCACTTCCTTCTCAGGATTCCTCCTGCTGGTTTCTCATCTTGTCACTGTCTAGGATTATGCTGAGGTTTCTTGTCTCCTGTGTGGAACTCCGCACTAACTGTAAAAAGGCAGAGACTGTTGTATTTGACCCGATAACCTCATCACTTAGGAAAGTGTCTGGAGCATGGCATAGCCTCAAAACTTAAAGCAAAGACCAGTTTATATTATATTGAATGTAAAGCAATCACCACCTCCATACATTACATGTTTCCTGGGTCTAATTCTGAAATTCTGAATTCTTCCAGATGACTTGTGACAGTCTGACAGATGCTCTGTTTTACCCAGAAGGAAAGAAACTAGACTTTTCAGTGTACAGATCGGAGATCATGAAGAGCTCTGGGGGCTTATAAATTGTGTTTTTGGATTTTTCTAAGTCCTCCATTGAAAACATTTTTTTTTTTGAGACGAGTCTTGCTCTTTCGCCCAGGCCGGACTGCAGTGGAGCTATCTGGGCTCACTGCAAGCTCTGCCTCCCGGGTTCACGCAATTCTCCTGCCTCAGCCTCCCAAGTAGCTGGGACTACAGGCACCCGCCACCGCGTCCAGCTAATTTTTTGTATTTTTAGTAGAGACAGGGTTTCACCGTATTAGCCAGGATGGTCTCGATCTCCTGACCTTGTGATCCGCCGGCCTCGGCCTCCCAAAGTGCTGGGATTACAGGCGTGAGCCACTGCACCTGGCCGAAAACCTTTTTATAAAAAAACTCCTTCTCCCACCAATAGAATGCTGCAACAGGAAATGTCCCACAGAATAACTGTTGGCTGGGTGTGGTGGCTTACACATGTAATCCCAGCACTTTGGGAGGCCGAGGCAGGCAGTTCACCTGAGGTCAGGAGTTCAAGAACAGCCTGGCCAATGTGACAAAACCCCGTCTCTACTAAAAATACAAAAAAATTAGCTGGGTGTGGTGGTGGGCGCTTGTAATCCCAGTTACTTGGGAGGCTGAGTCACAAGAATTGTTTGAACCCAAGCGGCAGAGATTGCAGTTAGCCGAGATTGTGCCACTGCACTCCAGCCTGGGCGACACAATGAGACCCCATCTCAATTTGAAAAAAAAAAAGAGAGAGAGAACTGTCATGAAATAGCCTGCTCAGCATGGCAGAAATAGTGCAGGCCTTGAAGTCAGATGGGACAGAGGACAAAGTGTCACCTCCACCCTTCCTATTTATTTGACTTGGGAGGCAGTTTACTTATCCTCTCTAAACCTCAGTTTCTTTACAGGTAAGATGCAGACAAATATTCTCACGCCCTTCTCCCCACCTCAGATGTAAGCTTCATGAAGAATAACATGAATAGCTCACATGTGCCAGGTGCATACCATGTGCCAGACATGGTGCTGACTCCTTAACAACTCAACACACAAACTCTTCAAGGTGCTATTATTATTCCTGTCATACAGACCACAACATTGAGACACGTTGAGTGGGTTGTCAATGATTATACAGCTAGTAAAGAGGGGATTCCAGCCAGGCAATCTGGTTCCATGTGCCCACTCTTTTTTTTTTTTTTTTGTGACAGAGTCTCACTCTGTCGCCCAGGCTGGAGTGCAGTGGCACTATCTTGGCTCACTGCAACCTCCGCCTCCCAGGTTCAAGTAATTCTCTGCCTCAGCCTCCCAAGCAGCTGGGATTACAGGCACCCACCACCATGCCCGGCTAATTTTTATATTTTTAGTAGAGATGGGATTTCACCATCTTGGCCAGGCTGGTCTTGAACTCCTGACCTCGTGATCCACCTGACTCGGCCTCTCAAAGTGCTGGGATTACAGGCGTGAGCCACCTCACCCAGCCCCATGTGCCCACTCTTATCCGTCTTCCAGGGACCCTGCTTGCTTCATTCACCTTGGATCCCTAGGTCCTAGAACAGTGACTGACACATGGGTGCTAAAAATTACTGTTGGGTGGATGAATCAATACCTTCTTACTACATTATAAGGAGGAAGGAAGAAATATTTATTATCTACCATATTTCAGCCTCTTTTATGTGTACTATTTGGCTTAATTGGCAAAATTGATAGACCACTAGCAATTCCTACTATTAAATCCATTTTAATAATAGCACAGAGGCTGAAACCGAAGAGGCAGAGTAACTTGCCTTAGGACACACAGCTAGGAAACAGCCTCTAAGCCTCCAAACTCCAAAGCCTATGTTCTTTTCTCTGTGACTGTAGTCTTCATGCGTTTTTATTCACATACCCCTAAAATAATGTTGTATAATATACACCTCCTTGCACATTTTTATGTTGATATCTTGAATTTTAATCATTATTTTAAGTAATTACAAACGCTGTAGTTTCCAGAGTATTATAAATATTGACCTTTTAAAACCATTGCATCAATTTTTTTTGTCTTTTTTTTGTTTGTTTGTTTTTTGTTTTTTTGAGACAGAGTCTCACTCTGTTGCTCAGGTTGGAGTGCACTGGCGCGATCTCTGCTCACTGCAAGCTCTGGCTCCCAGGTTCACGCCATTCTCCTGCCTCAGCCTCCCGAGTAGCTGGGACTACAGGCGCCTGCCACCGCGCCCGGCTAATTTTTTTTTTTTGTATTTTTAGTAGAGACAGGGTTTCACCGTGTTAGCCAGGTTGGTCTTGATCTCCTGACCTCCTGATCCACCCGCCTCGGCCTCCCAAATTGCTGGGATTACAGGCGTGAGCCACCGCACCCAGCCAATTTTTTCTTTTTTTTTTAAGTTTTAAATTCCTTGCTCTTTTTAGAGACAGGGTCTCGCTTGCTGCCCAGGACAAAGTGCAGTGGCTACTCACAGGTGTGACTCCACTACTGATCAGCATGAGAATTTTGACCTGCTCTGTTTCCAACCTGGGCCAGTTTACCCCTCCTCAGTCAACTTGGCAGTCCTCTGCTCCCAGTAAAATTACTTAATTTTTAATTCCTGTTATCACTACCACAATTTACAGGGTAATATGCCTGATGCAATAAAAAGGGGGAAAAATCTACAACAGATAAGAGACATCAGCAATGTACATCTAATTGACACTAGATTGCATATTTTTTTTTTTTTTTTTTTAAACAGAGTCTCGTTCTGTCTCCCAGGCTGAAGTGCAGTCACGCAATCTCAGCTTACTGCAACCTCTGCCTCCTGGGTTCAAGCAATTCTCCTGCCTCAGCCTCCTGAGTAGCTGGGATTACAGGCATGCACCACCACACCTATTAATTTTTGAACTCAGCTCTACACCAAGTGGACCTAATAGACATCTACAGAACTCTCCACCCCAAATCAACAGCATATACATTATTCTCAGCACCACATCACACTTATTCCAAAATTGACCACATAGTTGGAAGTAAAGCTCTCCTCAGCAAATGTAAAAGAACAGAAATTATAACAAACTGTCTCTCAGACCACAGTGCAATCAAACTAGAACTCAGGATTAAGAAACTCACTCAAAACAGAAGAACTACATGGAAACTGAACAACCTGCTCCTGAATGACTACTGGATAAATAACGAAATGAAGGCAGAAATAAAGATGTTCTTTGAAACCAATGAGAACAAAGACACAACATACCAGACTCTCTGGGACACATTTAAAGCAGTGTGTAGAGGGAAATTTATAGCACTAAATGCCCAAAAGAGAAAGCAGGAAAGATCTAAAATGGACACACCCTAACATCACCCTAGAGAAGCAAGAGCAAACAAATTTAAAAGCTAGCAGGAGGCAAGAAATAACTAAGATCAGAGCAGAACTGAAGGAGATAGAGACACAAAAAACCCTTCAAAAAAATCAATGAATCCAGGAGCTGGTGTTTTGAAAAGATCAACAAAATTGATAGACCACTAGCAAGACTAATAAAGAAGAAAAGAGAGAAGAATCAAATAGAGACAATAAAAAACGATAAAGGGGATGTCACCACCGATCCCACAGAAATACAAACTACCATCAGAGAATACTATAAACACCTCTATGCAAATAAACTAGAAAATCTAGAAGAAATTGATAAATTCCTGGACACATACACCCTCCAAAGACAAAACCAGGAAGAAGTTGAATTGCTGAATAGACCAGTAACAGGCTCTGAAATTGAGGCAATAATTAATAGCTTACCAAACAAAAAAAGTCTAGGACCAGATGGATTCACAGCCGAATTCTACCAGAGGTACAAAGAGGAGCTGGTACCGTTCCTTCTGAAACTATTCCAATCAATAGAAAAAGAGGGAATCCTCCCTAACTCATTTTATGAGGCCAGCATCATCCTGATACCAAAGCCTGGCAGAGACACAACCAAAACAGAGAATTTTAGACCAATATCCCTGATGAACATCGATGCAAAAATCCTCAATAAAATACTGGCAAACTGAATCCAACAGTACATCAAAAAGCTTATCCACCAAAATCGAGTTGGCTTCATCCCTGGGATGCAAGGCTGGTTCAACATATGCAAATCAATAAACGTAATCCATCACATAAACAGAACCAAAGACAAAAACCACATGATTGTCTCAATAGATGCAGAAAAGGCCTTAGACAAAATTCAACAGCCATTCATTTTAAAAACTCTCAATAAACTAGGTATTCATGGAATGTATCTCAAAATAATAAGAGCTATTTATGACGAACTCACAGCCAATATCATACTGAATAGGGAAAACTGGAAGCATTCCCTTTGAAAACTGGCACAAGACAGGGATGCCCTCTCTCACCACTCCTATTCAACATAGTGTTGGAAGTTCTGGCTGGGGCAATCAGGCAAGAGAAAGAAATAAAGGATATTCAATTAAGAAAAGAAGAAGTCAAATTGTCCCTGTTTGAAGATGACATGATTGTATATTTAGAAAACCCCATCATCTCAGCCCAAAATCTCCTTAAGTTGATAAGCAACTTCAGCAAAGTCTCAGGATACAAAATCAATGTGCAAAAATCACAAGCATTCTTATACACCAATAACAGACAAACAGAGAGTCAAATCATGAGTGAACTCCCATTCACAATTGCTACAAAGAGAATAAAATACCTAGGAATACAACTTACAAGGGATGTGAAGGACCTCTTCAAGGAGAACTACAAATCACTGCTCAGTGAAATAAAAGAGGACACAAACAAATGGAAGAACATTCCATGTTCATGGATAGGAAGAATCAATATCGTGAAAATGGCCATACTGCCCAAGGTAATTTATGGATTCAGTGCCATCCTCATCAAGCTACCAATGACTTTCTTCACAGAATTGGAAAAAACTACTTTAAAGTTCATATGGAACCAAAAAAGAGCCCACATTGCCAAGACAATCCTAAGCAAAAAGAACAAAGCTGGAGGCATCATGCTACCTGACTTCAAACTATACTACGAGGCTACAGTAACCAAAACAGCATGGTACTGGTACCAAAACAGAGATATAGACCAATGGAACAGAAAAGAGGCCTCAGAAATAACACCACACATCTACAACCATCTGATTTTTGACAAACCTGACAAAAGCAAGAAATGGGGAAAGGATTCCCTATTTAATAAATGGTGCTGGGAAAATAGGCTAGCTATACGCAGAAAGCTGAAACTGGATCCCTTCCTTACACCTTATACAAAAATTAATTCAAGATGGATTAAAGACTTAAATGTTAGACCTAAAACCATAAAAACCCTGGAAGAAAACCTAGGCAATACCATTCAGGACATAGGCATGGGCAAAGACTTCATGACTAAAACACCAAAAACAATGGCAACCAAAGCCAAAATTGACAAATGGGATCTAATGAAACTAAAGAGCTTCTGCACAGCAAAAGAAACCATCATCAGAGCAGACAGGCAACCTACAGAATGGGAGAAAATTTTTGCAATCTACCCATCTGACAAAGGGCTAATACCCAGAATCTACAAAGAACTTAAACAAATTTACAAGAAAAAATCAAACTACCCCATCGAAAAGTGGCAAAGGATATGAACAGACACTTCTCAAAAGAAGACATTTCTGCAGCCAACAGACACATGAAAAAATGCTCTTAATCACTGGTCATCAGAGAAATGCAAATCAAAATCACAATGAGATACCATCCCATACCAGTTAGAACGGCGATCATTAAAAAGGAAACAACAGGTGCTGGAGAGGATGTGGAGAAATGGGAATGCTTTTACACTGTTGGTGGGAGTGTAAAATAGTTCAACCATTGTGGAAGACAATGTGGCGATTCCTCAAGGATCTAGAACTAGAATTACCATTCGACCCAGCGATCCCATTACTGGGTATATACCCAGAGGATTATAAATCATGCTACTATAAAGACACGTGCACACATGTGTTTATTGTGGTGCTATTCACAATAGCAAAGACTTGGAAACAACCCAAATGTCCATCAATGATAGACTGGATTAAGAAAATGTGGCACATATACACCATGGAATACTATGCAGCCATAAAAAAGGATGAGTTCATGTCCTTTGTAGGGACATGGATGAGGCTGGAAACCATCATTCTGAGCAAACTATTGCAAGGACAGAAAACCAAACACTGCATGTTCTCACTCATAGGTGGGAACTGGACAATGAGAACACTCGGACACAGGGCAGGGAACATCACACACCAGGGCCTGTTGTGGGGTGGGGCATTGGGGGAGGGATAGCATTAGGAGAAATACCTAATGTAAATGACAAGTTAATGGGTACGGCAAACCAACATGGCACATGTATACATATGTAACGAACCTGCACGTTGTGCACATGTACCCTGGAACTTAAAGTATAATAATAATTAAATAAATAAATAAATAAAAGAATCACATAGTTGGCCGGGCACAGTGGCTCACGCCTGTAATCCCAGCACTTTGGGAGGCCGAGGTATGGCGGATCACAAGGTCAAGAGATGGAGACCATCCTGGCCAACATGGTGAAACCCCATCTCTACTAAAAATACAAAAATTAGCTGGGCATGGTGGTATGTGCCTGTAGTCCCAGCTACTTGGGAGGCTGAGGCAGAAGAATCACTTGAACCCTGGAGGTGGAGATTGCAGTGAGTCGAGATCACGCCACTACACTCCAGCCTGGTGACAGAGTGAGACTCCGTCTCAAAAAAAAAACAAAAAAAACAAAAAAAAGCCGGGCGCGGTGGCTCACGCCTGTAATCCCAGCACTTTGGGAGGCCGAGGCGGACGAATCACGAGGTCAGGAGATCAAGACCATCCTGGCTAACACAGTGAAACCCCGTCTCTACTAAAAATACAAAAAAATTATCCGGGCATGGTGGCGGGTGTCTGTAGTCCCAGCTACTCGGAGAGGCTGAGGCAGGAGAATGGCATGAACGTGGGAGGCAGAGCTTGCAGTGAGCCAAGATCGCGCTACACTACACTCCAGCCTGGGCGACAGAGCGAGACTCTGTCTCAAAAAACAAGAACAAAAACAAAACAAACAAAAAACAAAACAAAAAAAGAATCACATAGTTATATGTCATCAAAAATAATTTTAATGATCTACTGTCAATCTTAAGATTTCCTTCAGTTGTGTTGAAAACAAAATATTAGAAACCACCTCACTTACAAAAAGGCATTGATACCCCGTTATTAGAGTTACTCAGTTCTCAACACCATCATCAATATTTCTAATTGCCCAGAGCAATGCACCAAAGTAAGCTTGAGATGGATGGAGTGCACATCTTTCTTTGCTTGAAGTAGTAGGTGGGTAGGAAGGTAGGAACAAAGGACCTGCATCGCCTTCAGTCCACTTTCTCAGGCAGATCAATTTAGGACCAGCACATATGGAAGCTCAGGATCTGAAAACTGATTTCTTTAAAACTATTTGTCTTAGTCCATTAGGGCTGCTATAACAAAATACCATAGACTGGGTGGCTTATACATAACAGAAATGTATTTCTTATAGTTCTGAAGTCCTGGAAGTCCAAGATCACAGTCCCAGCAGAATTGGTGCCTGTGAATGCCAGTTTCCTGGTTCATAGATAGCACCTTCTAGCTGTGTCTTCCTGTGGTAGAAGATGTGAACGAGCTTCCTCAGGTATTTTTTATAAGGACACTAATCCCATTCGAAAGGCCTCTGCCCTCATAACCTAATCGCCTCCCAAAGGGTCCCATCTCTTAATGCCATCATCTTGGAAGTTAAGATTTCAATATATCCTTTAAGGGGGCATGAACATTCAGACCATAGTATTATCCTTACCTGTATCCCTCTTGGAAGTCTTCCTGACTCAGAGGAGGGTGTACACATATCCCCGTTAGAAGGCTGTTGTCTCTTTATATCTTATCTAGAGTAGTCAGGATTAGAAATAATAGATGTTGGCTGGGCACGGTGGCTCAAGCCTGTAATCCCAGAACTTTGGGAGGCCGTGGTTGTTGGATCACCTGAGGTCAAGAGTTCGAGACAAGAGTTCGAGACCAGTCTGACCAACATGGTGAGATTCTGTCTCTACTAAAAACACAAAAAGTAGCCAGGTGTGGTGGCAGACGCCTGTAATCCCAGCTACTCGGGAGGCTGAGGCAGGAGAATCACTTGAACCCGGGAGGCAGAAGTTGCAGTGAGCCAAAATCGCACCATTGCACTCCAGCCTGGGTGACAGAGCAAGACTCCGTCCCCCACCCACCCAAAAAAAAAAAAAAAGAAAAAAAGAGAAATAATAGATGTTTAGTGCATAAAGCACACACATTATAACATCTAGTTATCATGACTTTTAATTTTCTACTAACCTAGTTACTTAGAGTAGTAACGAATTGGGAGCTGGGACTAGATCCATCCGGCAGGGATGACCAAGCCTTGTGGAATGACACAAATGCACATTCAGGTAGAAGAAACTTGGTCTGGCCATCAAAACAGTGTCCCCAAGGACTGAAAAAAAAAAGGACTAAGACAAAATAGAATCAGGCAAAAGATCTCAGGATTGAGGCAGACGTCCTACCCACCAGGTAAGAAGATAATAAAGAACAGAACTCAAGAGTGGTGGTAACCAACTATGGAGAGGTCTACCAAAGGGCACAAGGAAAGTTATATAACTTCTGAATCAGAAGAATGCAGTTTGAGCCTCACCTCTGCCACCTACTTATTGACTGCATGAATTGTCGAATTGTCTCCTCAGCTCAGTTTTGTTTGTTTGTTTGTTTTTGTGAAACGGAGTCTTCCTCTGTTGCCACGCAAGAGTACAGTGGTGCGACATTTTCTTAATCCAGTCTATCATTGTTGGACATTTGGGTTGGTTCCAAGTCTTTGCTATTGTGAATAATGCGGCAATAAACATACGTGTGCATGTGTCTTTATAGCAGCATGATTCGCAAGAACAAAAAACCAAACACCGCATATTCTCACTCATAGGTGGGAACTGAACAATGAGAACACATGGACACAGGAAGGGGAACATCACACTCTGGGGACTGTTGTGGGGTGGGGGGAGGGGGGAGGGATAGCATTGGGAGATATACCTAATGCTAGATGACGAGTTGGTGGGTGCAGCGCACCAGCATGGCACATGTATACATATGTAACTTACCTGCACATTGTGCACATGTACCATAAAACCTAAAGTATAATAATAATAATAATAAAAGAAAAAAAAAAAAAAAAAAGAGTACAGTGGTGCGATCTCGGATCACTGCAACCTTTGCCTCCCGGGTTCAGGCGATAATTCCGCCTCAGCCTCCTGAGTACCTGGGATTACAGGCGCCCGCCACCACACCCAGCTAATTTTTGTGTTTTTAGAAGAGACAACGTTTCACCATATTGGCCAGGCTGGTCTCGAACTCCTGGCCTCAGGTGATCTTCCTGCCTCGGCATCCCAAAGTGCTGGGATTACAGGAGTGAGCCACTGCGCCTGGCCAGCCCAGTTTTCTTGAAGGTCAAATGGTAGTCTTGCATAGTTATAGTTTGGATTAAATATGATGGTGACATAGTGCCTGGCATGTAATAAGTACTCAGTAAGTGGTAGCCACTTAAATAGGAAACTACCGAACTACCCACATCTCCCAAACTTACCTACATCACAGTCCTTCTTATGCCATTCTTCCTCTTGCTGGAAGAGAAGTCCCTGGTGGAAGAGAAGAATGGATCCACCATTGCTTTGAATCCTTGCCTCTCAATTATGTCCTCTTTTGTTTCTTCCACTTCTTCCTCTCTACTGCTTTCCCATTCTGATTATACATGACAGCTTGATTCTCTCACATCTTGACCTGTCTTGTCTTCTCTAGCTCTTTCTCCTTCCATTCCAGAAAGAATTTTATTCACCCATTGTCTCCTTTCCCTTATCTGCCGTTCATGCCTTGGCCTTGTGCAATATGACTTCTGTCCTAACCATTCCATTGAAATTATTCTTAGCAAGATGATAATTCAGTCACTATTCTTTTAACCACGTTTATTGAAGGCCTACTCTGTGTCAGGCTCTGGGAATACAGCCATAAGCAAAACGAATCCCTGCTGTTATGGGATTTTCCATTCTAGTAGGGATTACAAACAATTAACTAATAAATAATTATTGTAATGTCAAGTAGAGATAGGTACTGTGATAAGAAGTTCATCTGGATAAGGGGCTGGCAAGAAAATAGAATGGTATTTTATATAAAATAGTCAAAGAAGGCCTCTTTGCAAAGGTGACATTTAAGCAGAGATCTCACCAAAGTTATGGTGTAAGACATGCAGATATCTGGAGAGTTGGGGTGAAGAGGAGTTTATAAAGGGAGAACAGAAAGCACAAGGATCTTGAGGTAAATAGTCACGTGAGAAGGGAGAATGGCCTTCTGTTTCTTAAATCCAATAACAAGACCTTTGTCAATATTAACCTTGTTAGACTCTCTGCAACACTTACCAACTCTGAACTTCTCTCCCTCCACCTTGAAAGTCCTTTCTCTGTCGGCTTCTACCATACCATTCTCTAGTTTTCCTGCTTTTTCTCTGTCCATCGCATCTCACTTTTATTCTTGAGCTTCTCATCCTCAACCGTATACTTTTTTTTTTTTTTTGAGACAGTCTCTCACTGTCACCTGGGCTGGAGTTGCAATTCGGCTCACTGCAACCTCCAACCTCCACCTCCTGGGTTCAAGCGATTCTCCTGCCTCAGCCTCTCACAGTGGTTTTGGCTTCAACTGCCACTCACATGTTGATGAAGCCAAAGTTTATATTTCTAACCCACACTTCTCTTCTGAACTCCACACTCACATATCCCATCATTTTGCACACCTCTTCTTGGATATATCCTGGAAACTTCAAACTCAATATGTCTAAAGATAAGCTCATCATCTTTCCTCCTAAATCAACTTCTTGTATAATAGTCCATATTTAAATTGGTGGGACCACCTAGCTGCCTAAGCCAGAAACCTAAATGTCCGTAAGATTCTTCCCACTTTCTTTCCCTCCCTGTTGGAAGAGTCACAGGACCAGTTTATTTTATCTAGTATCTCAGTCTCTGTCCATTGCCACTGCCTCATGCAGATCCTTTCCCACCATTTCTTGCCAGTTTGCCAGCTTCCCAACTGGTTTTCCTGCTTCCAGTCTCTTACCCCTGACCTTACCTTCTGCACTAACCCTAGAATGACTTTTATGAAATGTATATCTGATTATGTCACTTCTATTTCTTTCTTTCTTTTTTTTTTTTTTACAGATGGGGTCTCACTATGTTGCCCAGGCTAGTCTCAAACTCCTGGCCTCAAGGAATCCTCCTGCCTCAGCCTCCCAGAGTGTTGGGATTATAGGCGTGAGCTGTCACAACTGGCCATCACTTTATACTTAAAATTATCTCAATTTCTGGCCAGGTGCAGTGGCTCTTGCCTGTAATCCCAGCACTTTGGGAGGCTGAGGCAGGTGAATTGCTTGAGCCCGGGAGTTCAAGACCAGCCTGGGCATCATGGTGAAACCCTGTCTCTACTAAAAAATTAGGTGGGCATGGTGGCACGTGCTTGTAATACCAGCTACTCAGGAGACTGAGGTATGAGAATCGCTTGAACCAGGGAGGCGGAGGTTGGGGTGAACGAAGATTGTGGCACTGCACTACAGCCTGGGCAACAGAGTGAGACTCCGTCTCGAAAAAAAAAAAAAAAAAAAGTCTCAATTTCCATTAGGATAAAACCCAACCTTCTTAGCAAGGAACATATGGTCTTTTAAGATCTGGCCACTGCTGACTTCTCCAGCCTCATATTTCATTACTCCACACAGGCACCCTATATTTCTGCTACTCCAAATACATTTAAAATTTTTTTAAATTTATTTTTAATTTTTTGTAGGGATGGGGTCTTGCTATGTTGCCCAGGCTGGAGTGCAGTGGCACGATCACTTGACTTGGGGTCAAATGATCCTCCAGCCTTGGCCTCCTATGGTACTGGGATTACCAGCATCCAAATTAATTTCAATCAAAACTTTATTATGTCATATCCTTACTGATCTCCTTGCCTTTGTATGTGCCGTACCTTCTGAAAATTCAGGGCTAGCAAAATTCTCTTCAATCTTAAAGTCACAGCTTAATCTTTCTAGCCTTGTCTCAGTGCCCATACACCTAGGCTGTGGCTATGTTAGGGGCATCTCCTCTGTGGTCTGTTGCCTTAGGAGCGGTGTACGTTCCTGTCATTTCCTTATACGTGTTAAGTCTACTTATTTTTCTTCCTCTTTATTTATAATTTTTTTTCCCCTGAAACGGAGTCTCACTCTGTTACCCAGGCTGGAGTGCGATGGTGCGGTATCGACTCACTGCAACCTTCACCTCCCGGGTTCAAGAGATTCTCCTGTCTCAGCCTCCCAAGCATCTGGGACTACAGGTGTGTGCCACCACATCTGGCTAATTTTTGTATTTTTAGTAGAGATGGGATTTCACTATGTTGGCCAGGATGGTCTTGAACTCGTGACCTCATGATCCGCCCTCTTCGGCCTCCCAAAGTGCTGGGATTACAGGCGTTAGCCACCACACTGGGCCTATTTATAAATTCTTTGAAGCCAGTGTCTGCTTCTTTCCTCCTTGTCCCAGGGCCTAGCTTAGTGTATAGCACATAGGAAGCATTCAATAAATGTTCTTTTGAAGGATGGAAGGAAAGAAATAATCCAACACAACTGTGTTAAGGAGGTATGTAGAATCCAGGAATAAGATAAGAGCAGACATAATGGGGAAACAGTCCAGATGACATCTGACCCCTTCCAATCTTCAGCTTTGATGAGTTCCTGGGGCAGGAAAACTCAAAATGAATAATGAAGGGAGACTTTTATTGTGATCTCGTCTCTCATTCATCTGACTTCCTCTCTTCTCTGGTCTGCAGAGAAAGATATATTGGTATCCTAAATGTGGGATAAGCTGATGACTTTGCAGATGCCATCATTTAATTATTTGCCTATTAAAACCCAGCAATGTGCAACCCATCCTTTTTGCCTCCTCTTCCTTACTTTCTAGCTTTTCATGAAGGAAAAAATACAGCAACAAAAGACTTACCGGAGGAATATGTGGTTGTTTAATGTGGACTTCTCTTGTATCCTCTAACAACCAAGCAAACTGGTAATTCTTATTCTTTGCTGAATTACAAAGGATATATTATCCCTGCCCATTCTACTGCAGGAGAATAATGGTGTGAGGAAGGAAGAGAAAGGGACATTATAGAAAGGGACATTATTTTTCCAGGCCTCCTTCCCAACAAAGAGGAAAGAGCTGTCACCAAAGACCTCTGTGTTTTGCTAAGGCACTGAATCTTTCCCTCTGGTAAAATCTAAAATCCTCAGGTGAATCCAGAAGTTCTAGTTTTGGAAATCTCATCTCCTAAACTAAAAGTATGAGTAAATAACATAGATACATGAATATTTTATGCAATATTATTTCAAGCGGCAAAAGACAACATCAGAAACCACTTGAATATTTATTATAGAGGAATATAAAAATAAAATATGGGATATCCAAACTATAGATATTATGCAATTATTAAAAATAATAAGGCCCTTGTGAGGTGGCTTACACCTATAATCTCAGTGCTTTGGGAGGCTGCTGGGGGAGGACTGCTTGAGGCCTGGAGCTCAAGACCAGCCTGGGCAACATTGCAAGACCCTGTCTCTACAGATAATTTAAAAATCAAGTAAAAATTAGCCGGGTGTGATGGTGCATGCCAGTAGTCCTAAGGAGGCTGAGGTGGGAGGATCCCTTGAGCCCAGGAGTTGGAGGGTACAGTTAGTTAAGATCACACTACTGCATTCTAGCCAGGGCAACAGAAAAATGACCCTATCTCTAACAAAAGAAATAATAATAACAACTTAGATCTATGTGTATTAACCAGGAGGAATTTGAATGAAATATAGATGAATAAAGCAAATTATTTTTAGAGGTTTATATAGTCCCATTTGAAAAAGATTATGACAAAAATCTCTAGACATCTGAATGTATACATATGTACGTGTGTGTGTATGTACATACACAGATATACATAGGTATGAAAAGATACATATCAAAAGTTCACATTGGTTGTGGGGAGGAGGGAATTGAGCAGAAAGGGATATTGTTGACTGTTTTACACAATAGTATTGTTTAGTTTGTTCCCTCAAGCTGGCATTGCTTTTGCACTTTGAAAGGAAAACCCAAATTTAAAAAAAATCCTCCCAACACACACTTTTTGAAGATAAAAGCCCTCAACTAGTGCTTTAAGTCTAAAAATCATTCTAACAAGCAGGATTCCTTTGACTTCTCCTAAAGGATCCCCTGCTTAGCTTGTTATAATAGTACATCTGGAGAAAAATGGGGGGAAAAAGGAAGCAAAAACTCTCTGGCTGGGCTGCAGAAATCTTTTCTGAAACTGACTAGCCTGCTGAGTGATAGCAGTGGGGCCATGGAAGCCCACGCTCTGGAATGGCCCATTGGACCTCTGTGTTCTCAGGAAGGAGAAAAGTAGAAAAAGGCAGCCTGATTGCCTCTTGGCTCTTAGCCAAAGTTGCTGCGAGTGGTGGGAGTGGAATTTTTCCATGGCAGAGGAAGAGGAAAAATCAGATCACATTTCCCACTGCCAGGGCCTATTTATTCAGGAAGATCTTGGGGCCCTTGCTGTTCATAACAGAAGTGTATGTACTGGGTCATGCCTTAATTTTCACCATTAGAAATCTCTTTTTCTTTTCTTTTCTTTTTTTTTTTTTTTTTTTTTTTTGAGACAGAGTCCTCGCTCTGTTGCCCAGGCTGGAGTATAGTGGTGTGATCTCAGCTCACTGCAACCTCCACTTGCTGGGCTCAAGCAATTCTTCCCACCTCAGCCTCCTATGTAGCTGGGACTGCAGGTGTGTGCCACCACACTTGGCGAATTTTTTTTTCCTTTTAAGATGGAGTTTAGCTCCGTTGCCCAGGCTGGAGTGCAGTGGCACGATTTGGCTCACTGCAACCTCCGCCTCCTGGGTTCAAGTGATTCTCCTGCCTCAGCCTCCTGAGTAGCTTGGATTACAGGTGTGCCCCACCACGCCCAGCTAATTTTTGTATTTTTAGTAGAGACAGTGTTTCACCATGTTGGTCAGGCTGGTCTCAAACTCCTGACCTCATGACCCACCCACCTCGGCCTCCTAAAGTGTTGAGATTACAGGTGTGAGCCACTGTGCCCAGCCTCACTTGGCAAATGTTTAAAATTTTTTGTAGAGATGAAGTTTTATTTTGTTGCCTAGGCTGGTCTTGAACTCCTGGGCTCAAGCGATCCTTTTGTCTCATCCTACCAAAGTGCTGAAATTACAGGCGTTAGTCACCACACCCGGCTTTTTTTTTTTCTTTTTCCTTCTTTTTCGCCTTCATATTTGGATGTGTTTCTCCCTAAAATGCAAACACCCTAGAGAAGTGCCATGCCATGCATGGCCATTATTAGATTAACTGCAAAAGGAAGTCAGGGCAAAACAAACGTGAAGAACTGTTAGTTTGGCAAGGAAAACCACATTTTCCAGAAGAATCAGACAGTTCTCTCTTTTATCTTACAAAAACAATGACATCAGCAACTTTTGGGAAGACTTGAGAGCCCACAAGAGGAATCTTCTCTTCTTTACCCCTTCTTCTGCCCTTCCCCAACCAGGGTACTTAGATAGTAGTCATGGATATTCAGAAAGCATTTTTGTAAAAATTTCACTTGGGAGTGAAGAGGTTAAGTACAGAACTACCGAATCATGTACTTGGAAGAGACTTAATGGCCATCTGCTCCCACCTCTACCTATATACTAATAATACTTGACACCATTTTCTGAATGCTATGGGCTTTGTCATTGTGTGCCAAAGTCACACAAATAATATTTATGGTGTCCAGGCAATTAATCCCCAGATTCCATGCTTTTTGCCTCAGGTACACTGCCTTTCTTTATGACGTCACTGAAAAGTTACCAGTCTCTGCTGGGACACTTCCAGTAATGAGGAGCTTACAATTTTTAGAGGCAGCCTTTTCGTTACTTATGAAGAAACTCTTTTTTGACGCTGGCTGTACAGAAAACAGCCAGCATAACCATTCGTCATGTTCAGACCTTTAAGTGCCAAAGATATCTCATCCGTCGGTCACCTCTGTTGTCTGCTCTTAGTTCTTTCAATTGTTCCCTCCTCTGTTTTCACCATCCTGGTCCTGCTTCTCAATACACTCTCTAGTTTGTCTAGTAACATCCAAACTTAATTGTCATGTCCAGGACTGAAAACAACAATTACCCAAAAGTAAACTCCACAATGGCAGAGAATGTATCTGTCTTCTTTATCTAGTTCTTAGCAGTTGCCCTGGCATAAAGCAGGCACTCAATATATTTGCTGAATGAATGAATGACTCTTCTAGATGTGGAAGCTTCAGTACAGAATAGAGCAGGACTCTCCCCTCCTCATTCTGGATGTTTCCTGGGTTGATGAAGGTAGTCTAGCTCACTGCTTGCCTAATTGGCAGCCCACCCTCACCCTGGCCAACACTGACAACTTACCCAGTTTGTTGTCACTCAAATTGCTAAGACTTTGTAAAAACTACCAGCACATAGCCAGGCAGGACTTTCCCATCCTATTTGATGGTGGTTGTTGTTGTTGTCGTCGTTATTTTAACTTTGGGCCATACTTTATAGCAGTGTGCTCTAGTGGAAAGAGCATACTCTTTGGCCATTGATATGGTTTGGATGTTTGTCTCCTGAGGTGGGGCCTGGTAGGAGGTGATTGGATCCTGGGGACAGATCCCTCATGAATGATTTAACACCATCCTCTTGGTAATGAGTGAGTTCTCACTCAGTTAGTTCACATGAGATCTGGTTGTTTAAGAGTCTGAGACCTCCCCCACCCCCTTGTTCCTGCTCTCACCATGTGACACACTTGCTCTTCCTTCACCTTCTGCCATGATTGGAAGCTTCCTGAGGCCCTCACCAGGAGCAGATACTGGAGCCATGCTTGTACAGCCTGCAGAACCATAAGCCAATTACACCTCTTTTCTTTATAAATTACCTGGCCTCAGGTAAAACTTTAGAGCACTGAAAGAACGAACCAACACAGAAAACTGGGACTGAGAAGTGGGGCATTGCCTTAAAGATAACCAAAGATGTGGAAGCAGCTTTGGAATTGGGTAAGAGGCAGAGGTTGGAAGAGTTTGGGAGTTCAGAAGAAGACAGGAAGATGAGGGAAAGTTTGGAACTTCTTAGAGACTGGTTAAATGGTTGTGTAGCCCTGCTCAGCCTCAGGACGCTGCTCCCCACATCCCAGCTGCTCCAGCTACAGCCAAGGCTCAAGGGGCCCCAGGTACAGCTTGGGCCATGGCTCTGGAGGGCACAAGCCATAAGCCTTGGTGGCTTCCATGTGGTGTTAAGCTTGCAGGTACACAGAATGCAAGAATGAAGGAGGCTTGGCAGCCTCTACCTAGATGTCAGAAGATGTATGGAAAATCTGGGTGCCCAGGCAAAAGCCTGCTGCAGGGGTGGAGCCCCCACAGAGACACTAGATAATGCCAAGGGGAAATGTAAGGTTGGAGCCCGCACACAGTTCCCACTGGGGCACTGCTCAGTGGAGCTATGGGAAGGGGGCCACTGCCCTCCAGACCCCTGAATGGTAGAACCACTGACAGCTTGCATCCTGAGCCTGGAAAAGCCATAAGCACTCAATACCAACCTGTGAGAGCAGACAGGTAAGCCATGGAGGTGGGGCTGCCCAAAGCCTTGGGAGCCCACCTCTCACACCAGTGCACCCAGGATGTGGGATGTGGAGTCAAGGCTTGTGTTGGAGCTTTAAGATTTAATGCCTGCCCAGCTGGATTTCAGACTTGCATGAGGTCTATTACTCCTTTCTTTTGGCCAATTTCTCTTTTTTGGAACAAGAATGTTACCCAACACCTATACTGCCATTGTATCTTGGAAGTAAATTATTTTTTATCTTACACGCTCATTGATGGAAGGAACTCATTTCCAGATGAGACATGGGACTTGGGACTTTTGAGTTAGTGTAGGAATGAGTTAAGACTCTGGGGGATTATTGCAAAGGCATGATTGTATTTTGAAATGTGAGAAGGACATGAGATTTGGGGGCCAAGGGCAGAATGATATGGTTTGGATGTTTGTCCCCTCCAAATCTCATGTTGAATTATGATTCTCAATGTTGGAGGTGGGGCCTGTGGGAGGTGATTGGATCATAGGGGCAGATTCCTCATGAATGGTTTAGGCCCATCTCCTTGGTGATAAGTGAGTTCTTGGTCAGTTAGTTCACATGAGATCTGGTTGTTTAACAGTCTGGGACCTTCCCCCACCACCACCTCCTTGCTTCTTCTCTCGCCATGTGACATGCCTGCTCCCCCTTCAGCTTCCACCATGATTGGAAGCATTCTGAGCCCTTCGTCAGGAGCAGATGCTGGAGCCACGCTTGCACAGCCTGCAGACCCTGAGACAATTAAGCCTCTTTTCTTTTCTTTCTTTCTTTTTTTTTCCTTCTGATTCAGTCCTCATAAACTGCTTTTCTTCATAAATTAGTCAGCCTCAGGTATTTCTTTATAGCAACACAAAAGTGGCCTAACACATCCACATATACACCTGGGTAAGAATCTTGGCCTCATCTTCAATGGCTGCATAACCTTGGATCAATCACTTAGCCTCTCTGAGCCTTCATTTTCAGCATCATAAAATGGGGTACTGGGCCAGGCACAGTGGCTCACACCTGCAATCCCAGCATTTTGGAAGGCCGAGGTGGGCGGATCACGAGGTCAAGAGATCGAGACCATCCTGGCTAACACTGTGAAACCCCATCTCTACTAAAAATACAAAAAGTTTTAGCCCAGCATGGTGGTAGGCACCTGCAGTCCCAGCTACTTGGGAGGCTGAGGCAGGAGAATCATTTGAACCCAGGATGCAGAGGTTGCAGTGAGCCAAGACTGCATCACTGCACTCCAGCCTGGGTGACAGAGCAAGACTCCGTCTCAGGAAAAAAAAAAAAAAAAAAAAAGGCTGTCGGGAGGCGGGTGGGTACTATACAAAATGTCTCACAGGGATATTTTGAGGATAAAAAGAGATAATGAATGTAAGGTACCTAACACATAAGAAGTGCTGAACAAATTGTTAATTTACGTAAATAAAAAGTTACTATTATCCTAAGTTCTTAGACTATGTGTGCAGCTTAAGCACTGAAGGACACTGTATACAGTCTGACAAGCAGAGACAAAAAAGAATGTATGAAACTCCCTGGTGCATATATCAAGAAAACAAAATCTACAAGAACTAAAACAACTGGAAAAATAGAAGATCAATGCTACTTTGCAAAAGACCACTCAGCCAGACATCTCTCTGGCATAGTGCCAAGCTCAGAACAAGCAACACACAGCCTGCAGTTATGAAACATTCATGGCACAAAGAGCCATCGGGTAACCCAGGTGCCATCCTATGCCTCAAGGCCAGGCTTCATTGGCATCAGAAGTCGGGAAAGAATCAAGAGTTCAATCCATTCGATTATTCAATAAACGGCTGGGCTCAGTGGCTCACGCCTGTAATCCCAGCTCTTTGGGAGGCCAAGGCGGGTAGATTGCTTGAGCCCAGCAGTTCAAGACCAGCCTGGGCAACATGGCAAAACCCTGTCTCTACAAAAAATTACAAAAAATTAGTCTGGCATGTTGGCACGTTCTTGTAGTCCCAGCTACTCAGGGGGCTGAGGTGAAAGGATCACATGAGCCCAGGAGGTTGAGGCTGCAGTGAGCTGTAATCGCACCACTGTATTCCAGCCTGGATGACAGAGTGAGATGCTGTCTCAAAAAAAAAAAAAAAAAAAACGAAAACAAAAAACACCCAAACTTCAGTAAGCATATGGAGCACCTGGTATATTCCAGGTACTGTGCTTAGCTGCTGCCCATACAGAAAAGAAAAAGACATACAGTCGCTGCCCTCAAGCAGCTCACAGTCTAGTAGGGAAGAAAAGAACACAAATATTCACAAGGCAGTGGTATAAGTACACAAATGGTAATGTGCGGAGTATAGCGATGGCACAAAGGACTGGAGAATATATCAAAGAAATGATGCTCTTGTTTCTAAAATCTTACATTTTAGCTTAAAAAGCAAGAATTGAGACTCCGAAGATGGGAATTCTCATCTCTTCCTGCTTCTCTTTGGTTTTACACAAATATTGTAACCTATTTGAGCATTGGTGTCCCCATTGAACTATATGTTTCTTAAGGTTTGGGCAGTGACTTAAGCTCTCTGTGCCTGAGATTCCTTCTCTGTATAATAAGGATAGTAATAAAACCTACTTCACAGGATTAAGTGGCTTCATGTTTGTAAAAGTATTCAGAATAATGCATGAATAATAATAATAACAATCTGCCTGCTAAGTAAGATAAATGTAACTATCCTATTGTTTCTGTCACCAGGCTCCCATCATAAAACCTGTGATTTGTTTATCCACATAGGTGATTCTTCCAGTATCCTGCTTTCTTTATTGTTCTCTGCCATACCTGGGAAACGCATGTGCATGGGTCATATTCTAAACCTTGTCATTTTCACCGTTTTTTTTTAGAGACAGTCTGTCACCCAGGTTGGAGTGCAGTAGCACAATCACAGCTCACTTCAGCCTAGAAGTCACCCTCCAGCCTCAGCCTTCTGAGTAGCTGGGACTACAGGCATGTGCCACCATACACAGCTAACATTTTGACTTTTAACAGAAGGTAATTTATTTTTATGTTTACTTAGGGAGTGCCCACCAATTCCTAGTTTGTACAAAGCTATTTGTAAAATATAGACTTGTAAATATGTCTTCAGTTTTTCTGATAAAGGAACTAAATGAGTCATAAATTAGTGGGTTGGAATAACATGGCTAATGAGAAATTAAGTGAATCGATTTCATTCCTAAAACAAACATATTTTATTTAGATGTTTCTTAGTTAAAGTAGCAGTCCTTGGATGTTAAACAGGTAGTTTCTATTTAACATTAAATAAATGGGTGGAAGTAGGGAAAGCCTTTGCATTGAGTAGCTTAAGAAAGTTTCTGTGAGGCTGGGCACAGTGGCTCATGCCTGCAGTCTCAGTTCGGGAGGCTGAGGTGGGAGGATCCCTTAAGCCCAGGAGTTGGAGACCAGCCTGAGCAATATAATGATACCCCATCTCTACAAAAAAAATTTTTAAATTAGCCAGGCATGGTGGTACGCGCCTATAGTCCCAGCTACTCAGGAGGCTGAGGCAGGAGGATTGCTTGAGCCCAGAAGGTCAAGGCTGCAGTGAGCCGTGATTGCACCACTGCACCCCAGCCTCAGCAACAGAATGAGACCCTTTCTCTAAATGAATAAATAAATAAATAAATAAATAAGACTGTATATGTTTCAAGAAGGTTATGATTCTATTATGGCAGGAGAGAAAATCTGTTGAAATGTAAATAAGGCTTTGTCTTCATTTCTAGATTCTCCCATCCTTGTGTTTACCCAGTGAATAAAATATTCCTCTGCACTCTCTTCCTGTCTTCAACAGCCCTTCCATTTACCATCATGGAATTCTTCTCCAGGGTTTCACCATGGAGTCATCTAGCCATGTTGACAGGGACAGCCCCTCTAACTTCAGCCTGAGTTTTGCTGGAGTCTGGGAGTCTGGGATTGGGCTGCTCCCTGAATCTGTCAGGAGCCCTAGTCTCTTGCCATAGCCACCCTCAGATTCCAGCCTTCCAAAATCCTGATCTACTGACCCAGGCACTGCAACTATACCAGGGCTCCAAGTTTCCATTTATATTTGAATTGCCCACTGGACTAAAAGCTCTTCTCTGAATCTCCATTTACTTGTTTGAGTCCTGATACCCTACTTAGTTCTTTTGTTCTTTTTTTGTAAGAAACGGGGTCTCCCTCTGCCTCCCAGGCGGGAGTGCAGTAGCATGAGCACTGCTTACTGTATCTTTGAACTCCCAGGCTTAGGCAATTCTCCTGCCTTAGCCTCTGGAGTAGCTGAGACTACAGGCACACACCATCATGCCTGGTTAATTTAAAAACAATTTTTTTTTTTTTTTTTTTTTTAGAGATAGGGTTTCCTTATATTGCCAAGGCTGATCTTGAACTCCTGGCCTCAAGAAATCCTCTCTTCTTAGCCTTGCAAAGTGCTGGGATTATAGGCCCTTTGAGCCCAGCTCCTACTTAGTTCTTGCTGGAATCCACCTCTTCCTAGATGTGTGACTTGCAGCAACTAACCTAATCTTTCTGAATCTCCATTTTCTACTCCTTAGGCTGTTGCAAGGACAAAATGAAGTGCCAAAGACAGACAGTCATTGGTATAGATACAGATAAGGATATGGATAGAGGTATGCAGATACTCAAGAAACATTAGTTTTTCATCCCTATATTTACAAATCTCAGCTTCTGGTGCTATGTCCATTACTTCAGGCCTCCTTCACTTGCCATGAAAGCCTGAGTCTGCCATTCCTTCACAGATATTCTCCTATGTGTCCGCCATTCGTATGCCATCCTTTCTCCTTTTCATTCCTAGCCTGCACCGCTGAGGTCCCTGCAGGCACTATGGCTGAGCCAGCACAGCTCACAGCAGACCCATCTACTTGGATCATCTTTCTTTATCCGCTTCTTCATCCCTATCCCCATACTTCCCAAGCATCCTTGATACTCAAAGTTTGGTGTGAGGGCCAGCAGCAGCAGTATCATCTGGGTGCGTGTTAGAAATGCAGTATGTGATGCCCCACTCCAGACCTGGAATTCTGCATTTTGACAGGGTTAACATTCCTCCTCCAGGAATCTTTCTCTGATGTCCCTGTAGTAAGTTAAGGGCTCCTATGCTATGCTCCATCCCACGGGAATCAGCCTGCCGTAGAACCAAGGAAACTCATTCCTGGCCTTGGGACCCACATGTGCAAAAGTCTACAGGCTAAAAATATCCTAGAGCATGTGGTGTATGGATTAATTTATCCCCTCCATTGCAATGATTTTTTTTCTGTTTTTGAGACGGAGTCTCACTCTGTCACTCATGCTGGAGTGCAGTGGCGCGATCTCAGCTCACTGCAATCTCTGCCTTCCAGGTTCAAGTGATTCTCCTGCCTCAGCCTCCCAAGTAGCTGGGATTACAGGCATGCACCAGCTGTGTCTGGCTAATTTTTGTATTTTTAGTAGAGATGGAGTTTCACCATGTTGGCCAGGCTAATCGGGAACTCTTGACCTCAGGTGATCCGCCTGCCTCAGCCTCCCAAAGTGCTGGGGTTACCGGTGTGAGGCACCACACCCAGCCTCCACTGCAATGATTTATGTACATATCTGTCTCCCTTACTCATCCATGAGTTCCTTAAGAGCAGGAACTGAGTCCTGTTGATCTTTATATTTCCAATACCTGGCAAAGTGTCAGGCATAGAGTAGGTGTCCAACAAGTACACAGATAGGACAGCAACAAGAAGACAGGTTTGGAGAGGGATTTCTTCTGGGCTTAGTTCATTGTCCATCAAACTGGTATCCTGAGTATCTTGAGCTTTCTTCTAGAGCAGTAGGATAAGACCACTAAGAAAAAACAAGTTTTTTCAATTAAAGGAAGAAATTACAAATGATGGGTAGGTTTATGGGTGCTCTGTAAGCTATCCTTTTAAACAATCCCTTAAAAATATATTTCATTGGTAACAGTAAAAAAGGTGAGGAGGAAGAAGTTTAGCGGTGGCTGAATAGCAAACAGTGAGCATATGTTTTTGGTTTTACTGCCGCTCCAGTTTCAACTCCAAAGGCATGCATGTATTTCCCCAGACACACATGTGACTTAGTTACAGGCTTTGTGCTACATTTCTTTTGTCTATAGCACAAGGGTGAGTACCTCTTATGCTCATTTCTGAGAAAGGAGCCCAAGTTCAGCTGGTTTGTCCTGGTTACATGAGCTGAAGTTGAGAGAGCCTTAACTCCCATCTCCTTTACAAAAATTCTATTGGGATTATGAAATTTAGAGTCAAACAGAGATTAAAAGTCCTCTCGTCTGCCAGTCTCCAACTTGCACCCCTTGGCTCCATTAGCATTATTGCAAAAGGTCCACAAATCTATATAGGCATTTAGCATTGGGTTCAGGCTGAATAAAGGTTATGTCTTGCACAAATAGGTTCTATTTTTCAAGCCACAAGCGGCTTAGAACACTGACTCTAGAGCCGTGCAGCCTGAGTTGAATCTCAGCTCCACCAGTACTAGTTGTGTGCCTTTAAGCAAGGCACTTTCTGTGCCTGTTTTCTTATCTGTAAAACAGGGATAACTATACTTATTTCACAGGATTACATGAGCTAATACTTGTATACTTTTTACCATAGCATCTGGACTATAATAGGCATTATATAAATGCTAGCTAAACAAAACAAATAAAAAATAAGCCAGGCATGGTGGTGCATACTTGTAGTCCTAGCTACTCGGGAGGATCACTTGAGTCCAGGAATTTGAGGCCAGCCTGGGTGACACAATGAGACCTCATCTCTAAAATAAATAAATAGACTTCAACTAGATGATCTAAGAGAGAATACTGAGATTCAACAGAGAAGTGATGAGAAGCACTGAAAGCAAGTAAGGAGAAGGAAGCAAGACAGTCTGTTTGGCTGGGATCAGCTGGGAGCCAGGAAAAGCCCCTTCATATGGGAAAAGGGTAAGAAAGAGCCCCAAGGCTCCACATTCCCACCACAGCCTTTTATAGTCTTAGCTACAAGAGAACCAACCCACATGGGCCTTGAGATTAACATAGGGAGCTGCCTAAAGACTGCACAGAGGCCGGGCGTGGTGGCTCATGCCTGTAATTCTAACACTTTGGGAGGTCGAGGTGGGTGGATCACCTGAGGTCAGGAGTTCAAGACCAGCCTGGCCAACATGGTGAAATCCTGTCTCTACTAAAAATACAAAAATTAGCCAGGCACGGTGGCAGGTGCCTGTAATCCCAGCTACTTGGGAGGCTGAGACAGGAGAACTGCTTGAACCCGGGAGGCAGAGGTTGCAGTGAGCTGAGATTATGCCACTGCATTCCAGCCTGGGCGAAAGAGCAAAACTCTGACTCAAAAAAAAAAAAAAGAAAAAAGAAAAAAGAAAAAAGGCACAGAGGCATTGCTCCAGAGAGGGAACACACACAAAGTCCCACAGGCATCCATGTCCTAAGCAGTTGCAGCTTGGTGCTATTCTGAGAACCAAGCTCTCAAAGTTCTGCATCCTGCCCTAGGGTCTGGGCTGTGGCTGTCATCACTGGGCTAAGGCGGGAGAGGGGAGGCCGGGCAGTCCCATGTACCCCAAGGAAAATTCCCACTGCTGCTGCAGCAGAATGCTGTGGGACCAAGGCATGAGCAAATTACACTGCCCACAGTTACCTGCCTTGGCTGCTCCAGCAGAGATAGGTTCCAACTTCAATGGTGGCAGGCCCACAGTGTAGTCACCATTGCCCACATCTGAACTACGCTGCCCCTTCCTATTGCAGCCAGCTCCTGAATGCACTACCAAGGGGGCCTGAGGACATGTCTACCAGCCTGGTCTCCTTCCACCAGTACTCAAGTATGCTATCCAGAGGTTGAGTCAACCCCACCTGCCAATACCACCACAGCTATCACCCAACTGCCTGTATCACCAGGAACCAGATATCACAGCTATTACCCAACTGCATGTATCACCAGAGGGACTAGCCTGCACAACCTGTCACAGCCACTACCAACACCACCATGGACCTCCTGGACTCCAGTGGGTTTGTTCCACCACTGCTACTGCCATGGCCCACATCATATCAGCTGCCAAGGGGCCTGAGAACTTGCACATACGCCCAACACACTGTTGCCACAATCAGCATTTAAGCAAGCCATCTAGAAGGCTAAGAATCAGCACTCCAGGACCCACTAACGTTGGTGCCAACATACGTCCCCTGAGGCCCACAAACAGGCATGCTTGACCCACCACTACCGCCACTGGGGCTCAAACACTGGCCCACTTGGCACCCTAGTTCCAGCAAAACCTAACCACAGACTCCAGTAATAACCACACCTGAAGCCACCAAAAAAGCATGGATGCCGCTGATGCCGTTTACAGCTGAAGAAACACATCCAGGCTGGGTGCGGTGGCTCATATCTGTAATCCCAGCACTTTGGGAGGCCAAGGTGGGTGGATCACCTGAGGTCAGGAGTTCGAGACCAGTCCAACCCATATGGTGAAACCTCGTCTCTACTAAAATTACAAAAATTAGCTGGGCATGGTGGCCTGTGCCTATAGTTCCAGCTACTCAGGAGGCTGAGACAGGAGAATTGCTTGAGAGGCAATTCTCCCTGGGAGGCGGAGGTTGCAGTGAGCCAAGATCGCACCGCTGTACTCCAGCCTGGGTGACAGAGTGAGATTCCATCTCAAAAAAAAAAAAAAAAAAAGAAATCACATAGCCCACATGCTATTGCATGCACCCCAAATCAAGGCCAACCAATGACATCCTATCTAACCAACAACATATACACATCTTCAGGGAAAAGTCTTCCCCTACAAAGCAATTTCAAAAAATTAGAAAAAGTGACAATTATGCTAGATATGCAGATGTCAATGCAAGGACACAGGAAACATGAAAAAGCAAGAAAATATAACACTGCCAAAGGAAAACAATAATTCTCCAGCAGCAGATCCCAATAAAAAAGAAATTCACAAAATACTGATTTTAAAGAAACTTAGTGAGCTACAAGAGAATTCTGAAAAAGAATACAGAGATATCAGAAAAACAACTCAGGATATGAATGAGAAATTTACCAGAGGTATTTTTTAAAAGAACCAAACAGGCCAGGCACGGTGGCT